>NC_056737.1:1434975648-1435275648 GCF_019279795.1 Protopterus annectens
TTGATCTATGTTGGATAGGGAGGCAATTAGCTTTAGTAAGGTTTTTTTTAGTGGCATTCTCTCTGTGAGGAATGAGAGATAAATCTGAAGAAATGGTTAGCTGAGATTTGTAAGGAATCTTCCTTTTATTTTTAAGCAGCAGCAATTAGTAGCAGACCACATTCTAGTTCTGAAAGAAGGGCTCCTTTCCCTATGGTTAGTCACCCTGCTGGTGACAGAAAGTGTGCGTTTTTTTTTTTTTTTTTACCTGAAAAGCAGTTGTTTTAATTTGATTTAGAGACTTTGCTACACTCTTTGAATTTGTTCTTTGTTGTTAAGAAGAATGTTTCAGTTTTTTATGCTTTAGATACTTTGATGTCATGAATAGCATGGATATTTTTAAGTTAAGGATAAGTTTATGATTGAGAACCTAATCTGAAAGGACTAAGAAGGCTTTTTACAGTTTTGATTTTATTCCATGTCTGGAGGAGTACACTCTGTATATAATAAGACTGGGAGGTGTGGGGGATCAATTCTTAGGTAGTTACTTGCATGCAGCCCAGGAAACCATTGAATAACGTAGTCCAATTTCCCATTTCCCCAAAGTACTGTCTTGGTTATGAGACTTGCTCAAAGTCACACAGTAGGTAAACGAAGGCTAAGGGATTAAACCCTGTATCACTGGAAGTACCTTGTTAACAGTTCATGACCTTAATCCTCTGCAATAACTGCCAGTTAGGTAACAAATTACAACAGGTAGTTTGTTAAGAGACAGCAAGAATAGAAATGAGGAGAATGCAGACTCCTGGGGGACCCCTTTGTTTAACTGGGTTGGATGGAGAGAAAAGTTTTGAATTTAGACTTAAACTGCATATGTTTTAGAAATCATTTGAACCAGGGAATGATCCAAGAACTTATTCTTACTCTGGATAGAAAGTACAGAAGGATATAATGATCAACATATTAAAAAAGCTTTAGTGAGCTCAATAAAGAGATTTCATGTTTGGAGATCACTGTTCACATTTTCTGTAGCATTCCATCTGCTAGTGAGAACAGGGGTTTTTATCTACTCCTGGAGCCACGTTGAAGTGAAGACTGAATGAGGTGAGTTTGAATGTAATCAGATTGTTGAAGATCTATATGTTTTTCACAGATTTTCCCAAGGCTGGGTAGGCTAGAGGTAGGTGACATCATTAGGGTTGGAAGGGTTTGTAAGTATAGGAACTGGTTTGATGGTAGTTGTTTTCCATTCACCAGATGTGATGTTTTTAGTGATGCAGAGGTAGTACAGGTGTTTGAGTGGAGGAATGATATAATCTTTGCTCAGCCTTATAAACCATGAGCAGAGGCCATCAGCACCCAAAATAACATCTGCAGGGATTAGGAGAGTAACTGTTTTGTATGTATCTGTGGAAGTTAAGATTTTAAAGCCAAAGGAAGGAATCACTTGGCAAACTCAGTGGTAAAGATGTTCAGAACTGGACATATTAAGAATGAAGGAAGTAGAAGGAAGTACTAATGAGAAGGGTAATGGAATTTGTAAGGAAATCCAGAGGGGGTAGTATACCAGATGTTGTCCCTTAAATCTCAATGTTTTTAATGTGTTGAAGTAAGGATCATCCAGTGACTTCATTTATAAAGTACCGGGATTTTTTTTCAGTCACTGCAGGATTTGGTTTTGACAAAGATTGATGAATTTTTCTTTTTCTTTTACTTTTTTGGGCCAAAGGACATTTTAGTAAGGTTTTGAAGTTGAGTCAATCTTTGCTGAGTGTCTGAAGTAGGTAAGGATTTCCTTTAGTACCAAGCTTAATCTCTTACCTTGTGCAGAGCTTTGTACTCCCTTGTAAGCCATAAGTACTTGTGTGGGTTTATGGAGCCTGGACATTTTAGGGAAGTACTTGTCTTCCACTCGGCAGAGATAGTTGTGGCTAGGTTATTTCAGAAGGGTATTGTAGTGACAGAATGGGGGATTGATACTTTTGAGAGTGTTCATTTTTAAATGAATAAGTTCTTTCTACAGTTATAGAGTAGAAGGTGATTTGCACGGAGATGTCAGCTTTTATACATGAAAGGTGAATGTTACTGGGCTATGGCTGTTATGGCAGAAGGCAAAAAAAGACAAGCCAGGGATGTTATCAAGATTATTGGTAATTAGTCAATATGGGAGAGAGTGGTTGCAAGTCTTGCATCTTGGACTGCTGGTTCCATTATTAGATGAGATAAACCTTGATCTGTGAGGATGACTTGAAGTTAGGAGTTGTTGCTATTTTATATGTTCAAACTGAAGTCAACTACAATGAAAATGTTCTGGAATGATGTCAGCTGTGGAGAATTTAATTCACAAGCAAGGTAACTTTTGATGATTTGCTGGTAGAGGTTGGTAGGTGACTGCTATAGTGAGTCCATGACCTTTAGGACTATGTTAAGTTGCCTGTTAGCTAGTTAGAGTCATGATCATTTTCCGTTGCACTTTGTGTTGTGATGGTAGTTTTGAGAAAGACTTTCAATAAGAGCACAATACCCCACCTGTTCTTTTCTAAGTTCAGGTTTTAAAGAAGTATTTATAGTCAGGGAAGTGCACACTAGAGTTGGGAGCATCATTTTATACACATTCTGATAGTACTAGCACATATTTAAAGTGAATGGAAAAGAAAGCATGCTGATCTAGTTTTATAGCACACTATCTGCAATGAGATATACTCATTTGAGTAAGGTGTAATGTGATTTGGAGTGGCAGTCCATGTAGTGAACAGAGGAGCCATGATGGCCTGGGTTTGATTCTATACAGCAGAAAAAGAGGAAAGTATTTAATATGGGAGTGAGGCTAATGGTGAATATGCAGAATTTGATGAAGGGGAATTGGTGGATGGAAGGACTGTGTTTTAACAAATTGGTATGGAAAAAGAGGATGTAATTTGGAGGGCTTGTTGTTGTTTAGGTAGGTAGAATAAAAAAAGAAGTGACAGAATTGGCAGTTTATTGGATATAGAGACCTAAGTAGTGCAGGAGGGTATTACTGGGGGTAGAAGAGTGTGTCTTAAGGGGTGGCAGGGAGCTGATATTGTATTTGGGAGATACAGTACAAGTAGGAGGAGGAGAATGTGGGGTGAACAGTATATCATTCACTTGTTTAATCTGGACTTGTATGGTCTGTTGGGCCATGTGATAAGAACACTTGTAAATTTAGGCAAGAAGGGTTGAAGCTGGCTTGGATAAAGTTAGCTGGAACTGGGGTGCAAATATGCCATGTCTGCTTCATTTGAAAGGAATGGGTGAAGGATGTAAGGGAATACCTAGCTGAGTTACTCAAGATTTTGTTGAAGATGAGTGAGAAGGTTTATAATAAAGCCGGTTAATGAAGTTTAAACTCAGCTGTGAAAATATTATAAAGACATTCCAGCTACCTGATGTGCTGGAAGTTCAGGTGAATATTAAACAATTCATTTTAAATACTGGCTTATAGCATTTATGTTTTTGCAGTATCCTGTCCAAATGTCTACTAATTAATATAAATGCCACAAAAGGTTGCCCATGAAAAAAGGCTAAGTGGGAACTACTTGGCAAACACAATAAACAAATAAATACATGTGATTATAAATGTTAATGAATCTCCAGTTCAATGTGAATCATACAGAACTCTAATAAGACTAATCCAAATAATGTGAGTACAGGATGTAAGCATATTTGTTGAATACATTGCTCCTTTACAATCATCATTGAGTAATATGCATTACTATTCTAACTTCTGTGAGGAGAATTCAATCAAAAGTTAGAATATTAGGAATCAGTCATTTGAAATTAAATATTAATATCCAGTGAATAACTCAGATACAAAATGTGGAATTAGTGACAAGACACAGGCTTATGAAATTATTGCTGGAGCTGAAGGGTTACAGATAGATGTAATATTTCTAGTACCAGGTGTCTGCAGGTGAATAGTACCAAAAATCCTTTCCTCCCACCTCATACAGACATAACAAAGAGCTGCCCTCTTAAATGGCAGGCTCCATTCCCATTTCTTTGGTGCATATATATGGCACACTAACAAGCTCATTTTCTTTTTCTAATGCTCCCTTCATACATACACACAAACACACACACACACACACACACACACACACACACACACACACACACACACACACACACACACACACACACACACACACTCACACACACCAACATTCAACTCTATATGCTCCAAGTTTTATGCATCTCAGATCATCTCATATTTGCACAGAGCAGGCACTTGGGTTCTTCACACTTATGTCTACATACAGCAAACAACCAGTCCTGACATCTCCAAACTCAAATAAGCCAAACAAGGCTCTAGTCTCATCTAATACTGGTCACCTCCCATCCCAACACAGACACACGTAAGTCACCTAAGCTAATTTCACTATGCACCATACAAACAGCAAGCACTGATGCAACTGTTTTCCATGTGCCTAAATAAACATCCTAGAAACCATTGTTTGAAAAGGTTCTACTTTTCACAATATGGTATTTATTGCATAACTTAGAAGTGTCTGTTGTAGTACAGGCTCCACAACATGCAAACATATTTATGTTTCCTGTTTGAAAGCAGCCCTTCAGACTGCAGCTGGCATTCTGTTATATAACTTCAAAATACCATGTGGCATAATGGTTTGAATTAAGACAACATCAATACTGTAGGCATGGTAAATTTAGCACTGAAAATTCTGATGTTTGGGTCACTCATTGCCAAAGTAAACCAAATGCAAAATGGTGTGTTAAGTCAAAAACATACATGAACATTTAGTAGGGTAATAGGCTTAGAAATATTCACATGTACGTATTAGGTGGTACATACTGCACGTTTGGAGTGATATTGCTTAGCATATAGTCTCCATATGATGTTAAAAAAAGAAAAAAAAGCTTGCTTAGGGTGCAAGAGGCCTTGTGTTCAAATTCTGGACAATCCCAGAAAACCACAGACAGATTTAGTAGGCAAAAATATGATATGAAATAGCATATAAGACTTTATGCTGCTTGCTGTGTTTTCTCATTTCCTCTGAAACATTTAAGAGGTTCAGACTTTTTTCTTTTATCAACCAGGTTTGCTGCCTAACCAGTAAGCAATATTACTGCAGCAATTATAGCAAGAAAACTATATAATACTATTCAAAACAGATCATCCATAATACCTCAACTCACCAGTGATGGACACTGTTGGATTTCACAACAGAGCAGCACGGATTGATGCCCTAGACCACAGGTATCCAACCTTTTTGGTTCAGGGAACACATACCATACAGTTTAGGGCCATTAACCATACTTGATAAGGTTTGGGAGGATGCCACATTACCATGTCCAATAAGTACCTGTCCATTCAAAACAGTTCATCATAAGACATACCAAGGTTCAGATAAAATGCTTTGTTGTTCCAGATTTTGGCCATAGGGCCACCTGTTGGTCATCCCTGCCATAGACTATAGTGAAAGCAATATTAATACAGATTCTGATCAAATGAGTACTATGAAAACTCCACTACTTCAGAATGCCAGGGTTGAAACTGCATTTGTTGAGTCAGGCTGGACATAAATAATGGATAAAAAATATGTATGTCAATACTTGCTTTATTTATTTATTTTTGGCCCTAAAGGGGACAAATTCTTCGATCATCAGTTCCCTGCTGCCATTTTCTGTCCTACTCTTCCCTACTTGGTGGAAAGCTAACGCTGAATAATTGTCTGTGATGGGCAAAGGCACCTAATGCATGGGGCTGTCCTCCGGGTATGCATGTGGATTTCATGCTTATGCCTTAGTAGTCACGATGCATGTTTCAGTGAAGCAAAAAGGTTCTGCATTCAGTGAACATATGAGATGGTGGAGTGATGTACCTCTCATCCCTGCAAGTAATCTTGCTTAATTATGAGTTTTGAAAAGACCCAAACCACAGAAGAGGTATGATATACTGAAGGTGCTGTAAGAATAATTTAAAACAATGTTGCTTTCCTTTGGTTTGACTAACTATAGGTGACTTAGATTGCATCTAATGGTAGAAATATACAATTAGCTGTCATGTTAAAATGAACAGAATATGGAAAATATTTTGAACCAGTTAGAATTGAAAGTATCAGCTGGAAAATATGAAGTTAGCTTGTGCATTATCAAAAATATTAAATGTTCTAAATATTAAATATTTAAATACAGCATTAGGCTCAAACCCTGCATTCATTACTGTCTACTAAAACACAAATCATATCTCTGTATGTTCAATGTATTTTACAGTTGCATGAACAACCTTTTTTCTTTTTTGTAAGGCACATAAGTAGCACTATATTCAGCAGTAAAACTGTACGTTATACAATTGGGTATTTAAGTTGCAATGCCATTTACATTTAGTGAAAAAAAAGAACAGAAAAATAAAAACAAAACTTGCTACTAGAAGCAAATACATTTGCAATGTCATCATCCTCAAATGTTCTCCTGCCTACCTGGGATTTCAGAAACTTAATCTGCTTGTTTAACAGTTTGATACACTCAAAAAGCCATTAGGATCAGTAAAATACTTGTCTTACTGGGAAATAAATAGTTTTCATACTCTCTTGCTATCTACTGAGATCAGTTGATGATATGCTTCAATATAATAGGTTCATAGGTAGGTACTAGGCTATCTGCCCGAGGGCATTTATAAGCTTAGCCAGAATGTGTCGGCTTTTGCCACCCCATTGATTAATTAACTGATCCTCTGTAAAGCAGAGCCAATGAAGTGATCCCAAGGGTGTATTTTCTGTTACCCATCCACTTGTCAAGGTTTCTCTTGAAGAGTGTTAGTGAGGGGCTCTGCCTAATGTAGTTTGGAATTTTGTTCCAAAGCATGGGGAGTCTCTGTGACAGGAATCTATCCCTCCAGCATGTTCTATTTATTGTTTTGGTGAGGTTTAGCTCACTAGAGTGCGTGGCTCGCAGTGACCTGGATTTCTTTAGGTGGAGCATGTCCATCAATTCTGAGTTGGACATGGCTTTGTAAGTCAGGCAGAGATCACCTCTGAGTAAGCAATATGCCACTGAGTACAGCTGGAGTTTTTTCAGTCGGGCTGCATAGGACATATGTTTGAGGCCAGTAATCCTCTTGGTGAGGTACTTTTGTGGTCTCTCCAGCTGATGGAAGAGACTTGTGCAGTACATCCCAAATGGAGCATTGTACTTTATGATGGGTCTGATGAGTGACAAGTAGAGGGGCACTATAACCTCTTTATTTCTAGATGTGAACTCTTTAGTAATTAGATGGGCTACATAGAAGGATTTCCTAACTACTTTGGAAATATGATTGTCAAAGGAGAGATTACTATCTACCTCGGTCCCCAGATCTCTTATTACCTCTTCTGTATTAAGGGGGCTGCCACCTATGTGGCAATTCGTGGGTGTTTTGTTTTTCCCAAACGGGATGACTATGCATTTTTTGGCATTTAGCTTGAGGCCATGACTTTGACACCAGGTGTCCGTCTCAATAAGGTCCTTTTGGAAGATGTCCGTGTCAGCCAGAGAGACAATTATGGCTCCCAGTTTGCAGCCATCAGCAAACTTGGTTAGCCATAGTCCTGTGTTTGCCTGTACTTCTTTGAAGTATATGTCGAACAGTAGGGGGTCCTAGTACAGAGCCTTGTGGGACACCACTTGTGACTGGTTTAGAGTCAGACCTGGAGCCTGCTATTCTTACCGTGTGAGTTCTGTCTGTAAGCCAGTTGGCAACCCATCTCTTGACCTAGGGGGTTATGTTCAGGCTGGTGAATTTTTCTGTAATACCTGATTGGGGAATGGTGTCAAAAGCCTTGGCAAGGTCAAGGTAGGCTGTGTGAACAACCTTTCCCTCATTGACTGTCTCGAAGAAGTCAACCAGGTTTAGTAGGCATGATCTGCCCTTAACAAAGCCGAACAGGGTCAGGTCAAGTGTTTGAAGGTTCCCAATGTCTTTGTTAATGAGTTCCATGATGATGCGCTCCATAGCCTTGCAGACCAGGCTAGTCAGGCTTATAGGGCGATAGTTACCAGGGTCAGTTGTGGCCCCTCCTTTGTGGAGTGGAATAACCATTGCTGTGTGCCATTCTATGGGCAGTTAGCCTGTGGAGAGGCTGAGGTTGAACAGCGTGTTTAGGTGGGGGGTTAGTTTGTTCTGTAGTTCATGCAAGACACAGCCTGGGACACCATCTGGCCCCATTGACACTGTGTTTTTGGCTTTTGAAAGGGCTATTTTCACCTGTGTGTCTGTGATTTCTGGGGCACTACACTTTTCCGGTATTGTTGTGGGCCCTTTTGGAGGTGAGAGGAGGGTGAAGTTTGCACTGAATCTAGCTGCCAGGATGTTGGCAATATCAGTAGGTTCAGTATATTTTGTGTTATTTTGTACTAGTTCTGTGCATATCTGCGATTTGCCACTTAGATTCTTAACGTAGCTAAAGAAGGCTTTGTGGTTATCTTTTGAATCCTTGGCTATTTTTCTTTCAAAGTTAGCCTTGGATGATTTTATGAGGGACCTTAGTTTTTTACTGATAATGTTCAGGAATGTCTTTCCTTCTTGGGATTTGCTTTTTTTCTGAACTAGTTTCAGCTGGAAAATATGAAGTTAGCTTGTGCATTATCAGATATATGAGATGGTGGAGTGACTTACCTCTTACCCCTGTAAGTAATCTTGCTTAATTGTTAGTTTTGAAAAAACCCAAACCACAAAAGAGGCATGACACAATGATTTGGCATTTTGTGCATGACAAAATATATTGGGCATTGATGTTGTTAATAGCTACCTAATGTATGGTGGGAGTACAAAAGTGATACAGTAAAAACAGCAACGATGTCCCACTTCATATTATATGTAACAGGTTACAGCTAAGCATACAGAAATAATGGATGTACTATCCATTCATTCATTTTTAACTTGATGGGTTGTTTGCTCCAACAAATGCTTTCAGACATTTTTGAGGCCTAAAGATCAATGGATTATATAATGCTTTGGATACAAGCACAGTGACAAATGCTACATATCTACTGTTCTGCAATCATGTAAACAATTTTACAAAGAGTATTGGAATTACATATGTAGAAACATCTGTATTATGTGCAAACTAAGGTATGTTTTGAAACATAATCAAAATTAAAACCTTTTTAATGTGCTTTTCCTGTAATATTAGAAATTGCCGTATTCCAACTACACTGAAAAAGCCGATAATCATTCCAATTCTTAAAAAAATGGAAAACAACAGAGATGGAGTTATCAACCAGTTAGTTTGACCTCAATATTATATAAATGTTTTGAGAGGTGTATTTTGGAATTAATGAAAGCTAACAAAATTTATATGATATCAGGCAGCACATTTTTTCCAAATGTAAATCAACTCTAGCAGAGTTTTATGAACAGATAAAAACAGTTATGGATAAAGGAATGTCTGCAGCAGTCATTTACGTGGCTTTAGCTAAAGCATTCACATCTTGCCTCATAAAATGATACATGAAACATTAGTCAAGGATAATTATAATCCATACCTGGTGAAACGGATAACTGAAAATCTGTTGGGTAGGAAACAAACAGTGACAATTCAAGATCAGAGCTCTAAATATTTTAGTAAACTCTAGTGTACCCCAGGTTCAGTACTGGGACCTTTACTAATTTTAAAATAGTCTTTGCAACAATTCATGTATGTCGTATGAACAAGTATGAAGATGACTACAAGTTAGGATTTATTATTTTAAATGAGAATGACTACAACAACATTAATAGGTGTTTGCATAAAATATCAACACGGTCTGAAAAAAATGATTTAGCTTAAATAAACATATCACTCTATATTTTAGAAATAAACTTTCTAGCCAATAATAATACAAGACATTGCATTAGCAGAAGTTAATGAATACAAAGATTTAGGATTAAAAATAAAATCAAAGTGGTCTTATTTTAAACATATAAATTCAATCTCCATCTCCCTGCATGAGGAAAGCATCTAGTGAATTGAAGAAAACATACATAATACCTATACTGGAGTATAACAATGGTTTATAACAACAATGCTGTAATAAGGCTTGGAAACGTACAAAGAAAATTCACTGAAAAGATTCTACCTCAAGAGCAAAAAACAGAGGGGGTGGTGTAATGATTAAGGCGTTTGCCTTACGGACACAAGGTACAGAGTTTGATTCTCACAGGGGATACATGGCTAGGCTTAAAATGGCCCACAAAGGCAGTTAGCCTAGTAACAACCTATATGTCCAATGATAATATGTACCTTCAAATGGCACTTAATAATACATACAAAATGATGCAGTAAAAATAACCTTAACCTTCATATAAAACTGCAGTACTGTGAAATTTGCCACAATATTATCTCCACCAAGCTTTATATACTATTAAATAACAGCAAGAAGATGTTGACAAAATAGTAAAAGACCTTGAAGTCCTTTTAGATGATGACCTTTCATGTGATCCCCTATAATCATTACCACTTGAAAAGTACATAGAGTTGCCTAACTAATCCTATATGAGGTCTAGAGTGATGCCAGGGAAGAATACAGCTCTTTCCATACCTATAACAAAATACTGTACCATTCCGCAATCTACTTACATCATCTAATGCAGATGAAGATGGTGCACAGATTCTTCACAAAAAAAAAATGTCAATCTAAAACAGGTAACACACCCATCTTTGGTGTTGGAAGACCAGCAAGCTGTAGGTTCTATTCCCACATCAAGTGACTGGATTGCTGACACTGTAGTGTAGTATTAAGGGTCTATTGCACTCCTAAGTATGTTGTTCTTCATATGAGATGTTAAACTGAAGTCCCATCTGCTTCAGGGGGTAGTAACTTAGCTAGATATAAACGATTCTGCAGCATCTATTGAAAAGAGTAGAGATTATTTATATACAAAAGATTTGTTATTTATAACATATTTGCATATTTACAAATATTTACAAATGTACAAATATTTACAAATGTACAAATATATAGACATGCAAATCTATTTACTCTGTATATACTCTGTAAATATGTTTTGTCACTGAAGGTGTTTTTGTATCTGTGTGCATGTCTTAATTTGTTATGTTTATATCTGTAATCTGGAGCTTTTCTCCCCGGGCCTCCACTGAAAATGATTTAGTTTGTTTGGGTATAGCTTCGTATGGTAAGTGTGCAATAGTTACGGACCCTAGGGTTAGGGTGCGGGTTAAAGTAAGCGCATACATGGTGGTATATGCAAGATTTAGTGTAAGGTTAGAAGTAGGGTGTAGTTTAGGGTTAGAAGTAGGGTTTTGGTTAGTGTATGTATGTGGTTCATTTAGTTTGTGTAGGTAGTATGTAGCAAGCGGTGGGGTGGGACAACTATGACGGTTCGAGTTTTTGAATTTCATGGTTTAGGGCATTTGGTGTATTTGCAGTTTGCAGAATATGTGTTGGCATTTAGGTATTCGGTTAAGTAAACGTTCGTGCTTTTAATATAGACCCATTTATCTATTACCAGTCTCCACAAACAATCTTGACATTCTACTTTCTGATTATACCATTTCCTTCATATTTTTATAGTTTTAGCTTTTGTTCATCTGTTACATTTCCCCATGGCTTTATATAGTAATGTTTTATCATTGCATTTTTATGCCATACTTTTCTATCTTTTTTTATATCATCAATTTTTATTTTTCACAAAAGTATTTTTCCAAGTAACATTTTATTTCTTCATTGATACACTCTTTTTTTCTTTTACTGTTTTACCATACCCTCGAATTTTTCATAATGTTTTACTACTAATCTTTTATCTTTTTTATATATCCACTTTTACACTTTGAACAAATTTAATGAAGCAGTACATACCACTGGGTTAATTAACCATAAATCTCCTTCCTCTTTATTTACATACAAAACTCCTCTTTTTACTGGGTTTAATCTAGAACCCCATGTAAATGAAACACACACACACACACACACACACACACACACACATACACACGCACATATATATATATATATATATATATATATATATATTTACACACTTGCTAAATATGCCATTTTTCCACCAATACTGAATTTTTCAAATAAGCCTTTTGTCTAAATGATAAAGTATATGTTCTCCAGAAAGGACAGGTTTGCTTTATTTCTTTTATTGTGTTTTTCCCCATTGAATTTTACTTATATCTTTATTACCAAATGTTATACCTAACACAGAAATTTCCTTCATTGTAAAATATACACTCCTATCTTTACTACATTACCTAAACCTTTATTTTTGTCTTTATTTAATGCCACCCTGTCACCACTATACAATCATTTGTGCAAATTATTACTTCTTTTATCTAAATGTTGTTTTTTGCAATTATTATAGTGTCATCTGCATATGTTAAAAGTACCAGAATTCTTAAACTTTCAGGTGTTATATACTCTGCATCCTTCATTTTTCTCATTTATTTCACATACTGCCACATTCATAACTAATGCAGAGTATACAACACATAGGACATCTCCATCTTACATCACGCTTCCTATGTACCTCTTAGCTTAATCAGGCATTTACAAATATTTCTACTTTATTATTACTATACACTGACACATAATTTCTCAGCTTTCTCACTTATATTCATAGGTTCATAGGTTCATACTAGGCTATCTGCTCTAGGGCATTTATAAGCCTAGCCAGAGTGTGTTTGGCTTTTGCCACCCATTTTAAATTAATTTTGCTATGCCCTTTTTCGAGGTTAGTATACTGTGCCTCTGTCTAACAGTGACACAGAAGTGATACCCGGGGTAAACCTACGATCTCCCATCCACTCATCAAGATTCCTCTTGAAGAGAGTCAATGAGGGACTCTGCCTAACCTGGACTGGGATTTTATTCCAGAGTGAAGGGAGCCTCTGGATTATGAATCTGTCCCTCCAGCATGTCCTATTTATTTCAGTGCTCAAGTCTCTTGAGCGCATAGCTCAATGGGATTTGGATTTTCTGAGGTGCAGCATGTCCATTAATTCCGGGTTGGACATGGCTTTATACATCAGGCACATATCGCCTCTGTGCAGGTGGTATGCCACTGAGTAGAGCTGGAGTTTCTTTAACCGGGCAGCATACGGCATCTGTTTGAGCCCTTTGATCCTCTTGGTGAGGTACTTTTGGGGTCTTTCCAGTTGCTGCAGGTGCCTGGTAAAGTACATCCCAAAAGGGGCATTGTATTCAATTATGGGCCTGATGAGGGATGAGTAAAGAGGCACGATGACCTCCCCTGATCTAGATGTGAATCCCTTCATGATTAGGTGGGCTATATAAAATGTTTTTCTAACCGCTATACATATTTGTACTTGCCTTGGAGGGACCTGAGTGCTTGTGTAATGTGGCGGATCCTAGCGCCCGACAGGCAGCTCACCATGACCTTCTCCTTGTTCAGCCTGGTGAGCGGGACTTCAGCGTGCCTGATGATAGAGTCACCTATTACAAGTGTATCAGTTGTGTTGTTTAGCCTTAAGGGCTGTGACTGTTTGGCACACTGGCTTTGTGAGCTATGTGCTGCATGTGTTTTGTTTTGGTGTAGCAGTTGCTTGGGTGTCTGCTTTGGAGGTCTCTGCTGCTTAGGCAAATTTTTATTTAGAGCCTCCGAGTATGTTTTTGTGTGTTTATGTGCTTGGTTTGCTGTCGTGGTAGGTCTATGTGAGACTGGAATTGTAGTGAGTGTGGTTTCCTTCTCCTCCTGACTGGTTATACCAGTACTTTGTTGATAGAGCTTAGCCTCCAGCTTGGCTCTATGATTGCATCTCTCACATGTGTTGGAATTTGTTGGGAGGAGGAGAGGGTTGTCTGTGTACATGAGGCAGTTGTAACATTGCCTGAAGATTCTCAGATTCACCAGCTGGACCGGAGAGGAGATTGACAACTGACATTTGGACATGCTAGAATAGTATTGGGAATTCCTTTATAATTGAAAAAAGGGCCAATGGGGAACAAGGTACTCAAGGGGAGTTTGTGAGGGTGTAGTGCTTTTAATTTTTTAGTGCTGACTTATATAATTGCTTTAGTGAGCAAGTGCGAGGTAACTTAAATGCAATGTGTTACAGGTAACTTAAATGCAAAAATGACAAACATTAACTTTCTTTCAAGTGAAACAAGGAATTAAGTACAGTAAGCAATGCAGATATCACTAGGGATCCACAGAAGCACTGAAAAGCCGTGTTTTAGGTGGAATTAGCATTTCAGGGAAATAACAAGCAAACAAACAACAAGCATACAAACAAAACTAGATTCAGCAGGCCTGGATCTAGTCTATGCTACAGCAAACAAGGTGTACCAATTTCAATAAGAAACAGTTCAAATATGTAGGCACTATAAGCCTTTAAACAGAAATTCCCAGCTCAGAAGGGCAGAGTCCAGCCTCTCCTCCCACAAGAGTGCAGACCATGAGCCTTCTTAATGTAAAATAACTGGCCTGAAGCCCAGGTGCTTATACCAGAACTAATACACTTTTAGAATAACAGACACTGAGCCCTCAGTCAGCAGTTCCCAACTTAGAAGGATGTAAGCTACCTGTCCTGCCACCACAGTGCAGGCCACAAACCTTCTTAATGTAAAACAACTGGTCTGAAGCCCAAGTGCTTAATCCAAGACTTAGAATGATAGCTACACTTTAATCAAGTTACTACCAAGCAGTAATAAATACAACTGAATACTTTAAAGAATGCCTGGATTAGTGCTCAAGTTATACAGACTATCCTTAAGATTTTATGTCCATTTGCATCAAATTCCTTATTAAGGTCTCCTATCATGATTTTCACTTATTCTTTTCTATTCATAATCTCATCCACAATATCTCTATAATTCTTCACAATCCTTCCCCTTTACACTATGTATGCTATCTTCCATAATGTTTTCTTTTTAATTTTCAAATCTTTTTTGTATTATTTTCATAAAGATCTTATAATAATTATTCAGTACTGTCAGTCTCAAGTTTTATAATTGTCTTCTATATTCCTTCTTCCATATGAATTTAATTATTTATAGGTTCTTAGGTGTTTACTAGGCTAATGACCACAAGCACCTTTTTAAGCCTAACCATGTATCTCAAATATCTGACAAATTTTGGTACCCTTGATAAGTGTAAGCAGGGGCATGGAAAATGAACCATTTACAGGCTGCCCATATCCATTAGAGACATAGCTGCCAAACCAGGGATGAATTTCTTGTTCCCCATCCAATTGTCCAAATTACTCTTGACTTGAGTTAGGGAGGAACTTTGCTTTACATGAATGGGAAGCCTTTTCCAGAGAAAGGATATCTCTGGGATTCATACCTGTCGCTCACGTAGGTCCTACTTATACCACAGGCAAGGACTTTAAAACAGGTAATTCTGGTACTGTTTGTTTTGTGGATATGCAGGAGGTCCATCAAAGTGGGGTCTGTCAATGCCTTATAGGCCAGGCACAGATCTTCCTTCAACAGCCTATAGGAGACAGAATACAGGGATAAGGCCTTAAGGCAGTCTGCAGAGGACATGTTACTCATGCCCTGTATGCTTTTCATGAGAAACTTCTGTGGATGTTCCAATTGTTGGATATGTCTTGTTACGTACATACCAAAGGGAGTGTTGTACTCAATGACAGGTCCAATGAATGCCAAATACTGTGGGACGATGACTTCCTTGGACCTAGATGCCATACCTTTATTCATAGGTGTAAAGCATAGTATGATTTTCTCACTACTAAAGACCCGTGATGGTCAAAGGCTAGATTACTGTCTATGTGTCCCTAAGATCGTGACTACTGAGTCAACTCTAAGGGGTGTGTGTTGTCAATATGATAGTTACCAGGGTTGGATGACATCTTGAAGGATACTACTATGCATTTCTTAACATTTAGTTTTAGTCCATTGCTCTGATTCCAGTTATTTGCCTGTGCTGGTCCTTCCTGGAGAACGTTTGTGTCAGTAGGGGATTCAATTACAGCTCCTAACTTGCAATCACCTGCACATTTAGTCAGCCAGAAACCATTGACATTGCCCTTGACTTCAGAGGAGTAAATGCCAAAAAGGAATGGTCCCAGGACTAATCCCTGAGGGACTTCACTTGTGACTGGCCTCTTTGTACTGGTGGACATCCCAATTCTAACATGCTGGATCCTGCCTGTGAGCTATCTGCCTACCCACTGGGTGAAATAAGGTTTGTACCTAACCTCTTGAGTTTGTCAACAATGCACAAGTGGGGTATTGTATCAAATGCCGTGACCAGGTCAAGGTAGGCAGTGTGAACTATTTTGCCCTCATTCATTGCTTTGATGACCTTCTCAAAAAAATCCACCAGATTGAGTAGGCATAACTTGACCTTGATGAAATCAAATTGGTTTCGGTCCAGCATCTGGATGTTTCCTATGTCATTATTGATCATCTTGATGACAATTATTTCCATAGCTTTTTACATAGGAAACTAGAAAGACTTATAGGCTCATAGGTAGGTACTAGGCTATTGGCCCTAGGGCCTATATAAGCCTAGCGAAAAAGTTACCCTGGCTTTAACCACCCAAGAAAATTATTTTCCTGTGCCCCTGTTGAACAGAGCCACAGAGATGATCCCCGGGGTGAATTTCCTATTTCCCATCCAATCATCAAGATTTTTTTGAAGATTGCTAATGAAGAGCTTTGTTTGATATAGATAGGTAGTTTGTTCCAGAGTATGGGAAGTCTCTGGGGCAGGAATCTATCCCTCCAGCATGTTCTGTTTATTGTGGTGACAAGGTTAAGGTCCCTAGAGCGTGTAGCTCGGAGGGATTGGGATATCTTTAAGTAGAGCATGTCCAACAGCTCTGGGTTTGACATAGCTTTGTATGTTAGGCAGAGATTACCTCTGAGTAGGCGATATGTGATGGAGTAAGGCTGGAGTTTTTTGAGACGGTCTGCGCAGGGCATCTGTTTGAGGCCAGTAATCCCCTTTATGAGGTATTTCTGTGACCTCTCCAGTTGTTGTAGATGTCTTGTGAGGTACATACCAAAAGGGGTGTTGTACTCTATAATGGGTCTAATTAGTGATGAGTAGAGGGGAACAATGACTTCTTTTTTCCTGGATGAGAAACTTTTTGTGATGAGGTGTGCCAAGTAGAAGTATTTCCTGACTACTGTGGCGATGGAATTATCAAAGGAGAGACTACTGTCCACCTGTGTCCCAAGGTCTCTTATCACTCTTTCGGTGTTAAGTAGACTACCACCTATGTGGTAGCTCATGGGTACAGAGTTTTTACCAAAGGGGATGACAATGCACTTTTTGTTATTGAGCTTGCGGCCATGGCTTTGACACCAGGCATCTGTCTCAGTGAGGCCTTTTTGTAGGATGTCCACATCATTAGAAGTTTCAATTATGGCTACTAGTTTGCAATCGTGAACTTCATTAGCCAAAGACCTTCTGTGTAAGCCTTAACTTCAGAAAAGTAGATACCAAACAGGAGAGGACCCAGGACTGAACCCTGTTGTACTCCACTTGTCACTGGTCTGAAGTTGGATTTGGAGTCTGCTTTCACAGTGTAGGTTCTGTCAGTGAGACAGTCATCTTGTGACATAGGGATTTATACCTAGTTTACTGAGTTTATCTATAATTCCAGAATGGGGGATGGTGTCAAAAGCCTTGGCAAGATCTAGATAGGCTGTGTGAACCACCTTACCGTCATCTATGGCTTTGGTGACTGCTTCAAAGAAGTCAATCACATTTAGGAGACATGATCTGCCTTTTACAAACCTGAACTGGATGGGGTCCATAGTTTGGAGATTACCTATGTCTTTGTTTATAAGTTCCATGATGATACGTTCCATGGCCTTGCAGACCAGGCTTGTTAGGCTAATGGTGTGGTAGTTCCTGGGGTCCATGGTGGCTCCCCTTTTGTAGAGTGGGATAACCCTCGCTGTGCGCCATTCAGTGGGCACAAAGCCTGAGATGAGGCTATAATTAAACATGGTGCTTAGGTGGGGTGCCAGTTCATTCTGTAGTTCATGTAGAACACAGCCTGGGATGTTGTCAGGTCCCATGGATGCTGTGTTCTTGGCTTTGGAGAGTGTGTTTTTTACCTGTGCAGCCACGATTGCAGGAAATTTGCATTCTTCCAATATAGAGATGGGCCCTTTAAGGGGAGAGCGGGGCTAACGTTAGCACTGAACCCATCTTCCAGGATGTTGGAAATATCATTTGGTTCTGTATATTTAGTGCCATTGTGCTGTAACTCAGAGCAGATCTGAGTGTTGCCATTGAGATTCTTGACGTAGCTATAGAATGCTTTGTGGTTATCTTTAGAATCAGTGACGATTTTGTTTTCATAACTAGCTTTGGAGGATTTTATGAGGGTTCTCAGCTTCTTACTGAGGCTGACCAGGGTGTTCTTCCAGTCATGGGATGTACTCTTTTTTTGCAACAGTTTCTTTCTTCTGTTGTAGAGTTTGTTTATGGCAGGGGACCACCGGATTGGCTTCCTTTTTTTTGGAGGATAGCATCTTGGTTCTGTTAGGGATAGCATGATCCATGCACTCATGTAAGTGCTTATAAAGTGCATTTGTGTAGGATTCAGCAGTCGTATCTCTATTGTCTGTCTGCATGGGTGTTGTGACGTTTGCCAGTTCTGTCTTAAGAAGTCTGAAGTTGGCTTTGGAGAAATTTCTTACGGTGGTATCCCTAATGGAGGTGGGGGGGGTGGGATGTGGATGTCTAGGCTGATTAGCTTGTGGTCGAATCTGACCAACGAGTAATTGACCTCTGGTTTGGAACACCGGTCGCCCATGTTGGTAATGACCAGGTCTAAGATATTGCTGCCCCTGTTGGGGGTTTGGTAAGTTGATCCAAGGTGTTGGAATTTATGAAGTCCAGAAAACATTGAATAAAAGAATTGGTACATGAGTAGTTTTCCCAGTTAATGGTGGGGTAGTTGAAATCGCCCATTATTAGGGTGTTGGGACGTACCCTAATATTTTCCAGTGTATCAAGAAATGAGGAGTGGGAATCCTGGGGAATGGCGGGGGATCTGTAGCAAGTTACAATTTGGATTGCGATCTTGCCCAAAGTTAGTTGCACTTGGCTAATCTCAGATGCATTATGCTGAACAACTAGCCTGGAGGTGTGGATATCCTCAGTGAATATGGACATGCCTCCACCTTTAGTGTTTCGGTCCAGGTTAGGAGGCCAAAAGGTGTGGTATGAATTATAGCCTGGTAATGCAGTGGTGCTCTCTGGAGCCTTGAACCAGGTCTCTGTCACTGCACAGATGTCGATGTTCTCCATTTTAAGGAGTGCCTCAAGTGAATGCATTTTGAGGTTAAGACTTCTAGCATTGAGTAACATTACCACCAGATTTTGCTTGCTTGTACCTGTTACGGTGGTGAATTTGTCATTTGAACCTTGCCTAAAAAATGCACTATAGGGGTGGTAAGAGCCTTAGCCAGTATCCGGAATCCCAAGGGCGACAGGTGCAGGCTATCTCTGGCAATGTATCGTGGTCTGTCGATCATATCATCTCAGGCAGACAGATACTGGATCCCCGTAGAATGACACCAGAAGCTTAGTCAATTGTTGAAGTCAATCATTTTGTCCTTGTATTGTAGTATCATTCTGGGTGATGGCAGGATGCTACTCAGGGCTAGGGTCATACTTACCTGGGCTACAAGATCAGAGAGCTCCTCCATGTCTCTTTTCATGCAGTCCATGGAGGTACATCTCAGGTCATTCACACCAACATGGACAATGACAGAGTCATATTTGTACTTGTTGTGGAGTGACCTGAGTCTGTGCATTATGTGGTGGATCCTGCCACCTGACAGGCAGCTGACAGTAACTTTTTCCTTGTTTAGCCTGGTGAGTGGAACATCAGTATGCCTGATGATAGAGTCACCTATAACTAGAATGTTGGGTACATTGTTATGCCTTATGGGCTGTGGTTGAGTGGCACACTGAGTTTGTGGGCTATGTGTCATTTGGGTTGTGTTGGGGATGGAGGTTGCATGCGTTTCTGCTTTGGAGGTCTCTATTGCTTGATCAGATTTTTATCGAGAGCCTCCGCAAATGTAGGTGTGTGTTTTGTGTTGCTATGTGTGTGTTTTGGTGGTGTAGGGTTTTAGGGACTATGTGATGAGTGTGGTGTGGTGCAAGTGTTTACCTTCTCCTCTTGACTGTCTAGTCCAGTCTTGGGTGAAGAGAGCTTTGCTTCCAGTTTGGCTATATAAGTGCATCTCTCACAGGTTGTAGTGTTGGGTGGTAGGAGGAGAGGGTTGTCTGTGTACATGAGGCAATTGCTGCATTGGCCCAAGATGCCCAGATTCATCAGGTACACAAGAGAAAACACTGGGAGTTGACCCATAGACATGCCTGGATAGGTGCTTACTTATTAAGTACTAAAAACTGTTTTCGTCTAGACAAGTGAGGAAAGTTGAGTGGTTTAGTAATTTGTAGCTTATTTTAGTGCTTACAACAAGTTCTGAACAAGTGCTGAGCTCAAAAAAACATATTTGAGTGCTAAAACTTATGGTTCTGTAGTTTCCAGTGTCTGTAGATAGTTCACCCTTGTGCAGAGAGATGACTGTTGGTGTTTTCCATTAATGAGGTACAAAGCCAATTTGGAGGCTACAGTTAAATTGTAGGTCCAGGTGGCCTGATAGGTCATGTTTCATGCTGTTTAGAAGGCACCCTGGGATACTGTCTGGGCCCACTGATGCAGTGTTCTTGGTCTTAGAGAGAACATTAATGACCCATTTCTTAGTGATAGCAGGGGAGTTATATTTGATAGTATTTCCTGAGAGAAGATTGAGGGGGACAGACATTAAAGTCAGGCATGAATTTGTTGGCCAGTAGGTTTGCTATATTTTCCGGCTAATTATCTGTGGGTCTATTAACAATGAGCTACGTACACAGTTGTGTATTTTCTTTGAAGTTGCGAACATAACTAAAGAATGCCTTGTGGTTGTCTTTGGCCAGGGAGACCCAATTTACATCAAATTTGGATTTGGTAGACTTTATCTATCCTCTGAGTTGTTAGTTTAGTTTGATGAGAGTAAGTTTATCCTGCTAAGTGCTGCATCTCCTAATTTTTTACCATGATTTTCTTCTTTCTGTTATACATCCTACTGATATTGTGAATCCATCAGGGTAGCTTGTTTTTGCTCTGTATTTCTTCCTGGTGGGTACAGCTGTCTTTATGCAGCTATTAGCATGCTTGTATAGTGTTTCTGTTAACAGTTCTGCCTTGGCAGCAGTGTTCTCAGGCTTTATGGGGTCTTGAAATTTTGCCAAGTTAGTCTTAGAGTAGGTTCCTGAATATTCCAGGGTTAGTAGGGATTCCTGGTTTTATTTTTTACTTCAAAATAGAACATTTTATGGCCTGACCTTACCAGAGAAGACATTACACTTGAAAATGTGCAGCATTCTCCCATATTACTAAGGACCAGATATAATATGGTTGCACCCTGGTTGGTATATTGACAGTCTATTCCAGGAAGTTTGTGTTCACAAAATCCAGGAATATCTGTGCCTGTACATTTGCTGTCATATATGATTCCCAATTAATAATGGGATAATTAAAGTTGCCCTTGAATATGGTATTAGTATGGATGTTGAGTGTTTCCAATAAGTTTAAATACACATTATGGGTTTCATGGGTCATAGAGTGGGACCTATAGCTTGCAAGGAAGTGGTATGGGATTTTTGTCTATGGTGATTTGAACATGGAGAAGCTCAAACTCATTGTCCTGCCTGACTAGCCTTGGAGTTTATCTTTTTGTTGTAAATTGAGACACCTTCACCTTTGGTCTTCTACTATCCACTATATAATTGTTTATATATAAAACCTTCATTTGACCATTCATTCAAAATCTTTAAAACATATTTTTTGCCAATTCCTTAATGTTTTATACATTTCATACAATATATCACCTGAAACTTTAGCCAAGTCTACATTTACTTGTCCTAATTCTTTATTTAGCTCATTTAAAGAAATATTCATTTTCCAACTCGTTATTCTCTTTTTCTGGTAACTTTTTTTACTTTCCGTGTTTTTTTCACTACCTTCTCTTTAAAGATTTTATACATATCGTACTACACTATTCATAATCTTTTTCTGAGCTATTTCTATTTCTCCTTTTATTCTTTTTTTTACTTCTCTCTTTGCACTACCATCTTCCTTTACTAATCTGCTTAAGTAAATTGATACTTTTTCTCTTTATCCTTGTAAAAATATTTTAGTTTATATAACAATTCTTGTATTTTTTAACTTGTTTTATATAATCTTTTTCTTTTTTACATTACTTTGTATCATTATGTTCTAAATCTTCCAATGCACCATTATATGTTCTTTTATATTTTTCTCTGCCTTTCTCACATCATATTACCACTGTAAAACATTTTTGTAGTTCCTTAAATATCATCAATCATTCAGACAAATTTTTATAAAATGTTCTCATAGTAATATGATCATTCTATAATTGTATTACTAATTTCTTTTCTTCTTCTTCATTTCATGCTTTCTCATTTATGCTTTTTATTCCTTTTCCTATTTTATATTATTTTTTTCTTTTATCTCTAGCCATATTGTAAAATGATTATAAAATCCTATTTCAACTGCCTCACTTTCTGCTATAACTAAACCTTCTGATACTATAAAATAATATTTCGGTTCTATACATCTCTGTTTTGTAAGTCTATTACTTTTTGTCCCAAAGTTTTGACTTACCACAATCATTAACTTCTAACATTTTTCTTATATAATTTTCTTTCTATTAACACTTGCCTGTGAAATCATTAAACCAGTAAATAGTCTAAAATCTCATGAAATAAGCTTTCCCTTTTTTACAGTCAGTATAAGGAAATACTGCTATGGTTTTATATACTTATTCTTTCCATTTTAAATCTACAATGGTTAATCATCTCATTTTTTGCTGAAGTTACATTTAAATATCTATACTGCATTTGTACAGAATATAGCTATTCCAGAGCATCTCTTATTTCCCAAATTCCAGAGTATCTTTCATTTGTTAAAAATGTTGTGCCTTCTAATATAATTACATCTACATCACATGTATTACACTACTCCAAAATCCCTATTCTCTTTACTATATTCTTAATACTATGCACATTTACAGAATGCACACTAAAATGTTTATTTTCCCTTAGATTCATGATTTCATAGCTAATTGCTAATCTATCTTTCATAATAAGACATTCTAAGCTTAGCTCATTTTTCTCCTGAAGGTGAGAGTCACATGTTGTACTTTGTGTTTGCGAGTCAGACACCTTAACCATCATATCAACCCCAATTATTATCTGTATATATCCTTTTTGATCTATTACCTTTCTTTTTTTCTTTGTACTTATCCATTACATTTTGTTTTTCTGTTCTTTATCTTTTTACCAATAGAATTCTTTTTTATTCTTTTACTACCTCTCAAACTATGTCTTCTTCATCACTTATTTTGGAACCTTCACCTTCTTTTTTCCTTACTGTTATTTTCATTTTTGAAATCCATCCATAAATGCTCAATTTTGTTACATTTATAACATCTCAAGTCACATTTTTTCATCATCTCATATTTCTCCACCAATGTAAATATTTTTTGTTTATTACAGTTACTTATCAAATGCCCTCCACCAATGTAATTTTTTTTTTGTTTATTACAGTTACTTATCAAATGCCTTTCTTTTCCACAAAATAATATGTTTTGGGTTGTCCTCAGTATATTATGACACCACTATTCCTCTATACATTTATCATGCCTGGCAAATGTATAATTTTTTTCTCTTTCTATTTTTAACACGATATTACAATCCCATCCACCAGTCCATAAACCTCTTATGCTATAAACATTTTCAATGTCCAGTTTCTTCTTTATATAACGTTTTCAAATGCTCTTTCAAAGTCTCTCTTTATATCTGGGTTCATAATTGTACATAAATGTTCTTTTTTGTTTCCCTGATCAATGCTTTTATCACATAAAGATCCCATGGGTTACAATCTTTCTTTTTTCATATTCTCTAAGAACATTTTCTGTTTAAGAAACATTCTCAAATATAATGTCACAAAATGTCTCTGTTACTAAGAATGAATGCTCTTACCTCATGTGAATCTACACCCAAAGGAGCTATTAAATTGTCACACATGTCATACCTGTCCATTTCCTTGGGCCAGATTCCATAAAGTTCACAGAATGCAATGCATTATACTGATATCAGCATGAAACTTATGGATAACACTGTAATATGGTAATGTATGATAAGAAACACTGAATACCTCAGTGCACAATGGAGTTCTGCAGTTCCAGTGGTGCAGCATGGACATACAAAAATAATCTGTATTTATAAAAAATGGTTGTCCAATAACATTGTACATTACCATACAAATGGAAAGATGATCAGAAATCAAGAATCCCAATAGTTGTTTTCAAAAATAACAAAATCTGTACGGCAAGGTTACAGACAACTGTGGAATTTTAATGAATCCATAGTGATAACCACACACACACACACACACACACACACACACACACACACACACACACACACACACACACACACATTAAAAATGCCAAGTATCCCAAAGTAATCTGCATGGCAATCATAACATAAATTTGCAGGAGAACAAACAGCAATTTCTTAGACAATGACAGATATTTCTGTATGCCATCCATTAACTTCCAATACATGCTTCAAAGCTGCAAGGATACTCATAATACACACATATTCATATCACTCATTAATTTAAACTCAGAGACAACTAGGGATATATACATAATACATGTAACATTAAAAAAATATTGGCTTGGATTTAAAAATTCCAATGGAATACATAAATTTCCTCATAAAAAATTTAAAAGCAAAGGACAATCACATCTTCTTCTCAACAACTAACCATTGCTAACAACTGGTCTGGAACCTGCGAAGGGAACACAAGTAATGAACACACCCAAGGAAAGTGGGAAACAGAAAAGAAGATGATGGGTACTGGTGAAGAAGAGGGACACACAAGAGAGATGTTGGAATAGCAAAATCTGAGGGAAAGTCACAGGGGCATGGGCAATATTCTTTTGGCTGGAATAGGATCCCATTTTTTAAAGAATGGAAGACAAAGGTAAACATAGGGAGAGAAAAGGTGAGAGTAAGTACAGCAGCTATACCCAAATAACAAATAGCACAACAAAAGTCAAACAAAGGTTGGAAAAAAGCTGTAAGGAGAGGTAAGTTACACAGACAGCACACTGCACAACATGGGTGATGGAAAGTTATCAAACAGAGTGGGGATGCATACCAGCCATGGTGAAATGCAGAAAAAAAATCGACCTATGCACGATCATATTAGTACATGTTGCAAACTGCGGGACAGTCAAACCTGGATGTGTATGACCAATGATAAATGTGTGTTGTAAGGTAATAAATAAGAATCACAGCACAAATTGCATGACAAAATACATATCCAAACATGCTGTCAATAATGCAGGTGTTTGACAAGCCACATCACAGATGAACAAATGCAGGTTAAGCAATGGTACGTAACTCCAGAGGACAGAAACAAGACCTATGACCATGCATGTGAAAGGCAAATAAGTACAGTGGCAAACAGAAGTACTTCAGAAGATCTGTAAATACTATTATATACACAAGTAGGTGTACATAACCAAAGAAAACATGCAATGGTATGTGTGTATGTTGCACACATATGCCATGTCAAAGGCAATACACAGGTATACATGTATATGTATGTGTGTCAGTGTCATAAATAGAATGTACATGAAATCCAGGTCAATACACATACATAGACTAATGACATGTAATTATATGTTAAAAATTTTGCAAATATGGAAGCCGGAAAACCATTAGGTATAAAATTTGGTAAGTTGACAGATTGCAGCAACAGGAAGATATAACATGAAATGTAAGGAATATATTTTTATTCTGGAAAACATATAAATTGTCATACAGGAAGAAAGCATATTTAATAAATGCTGTACTATTGGGAGAATTGTATATTTACTATAATTTGTTTATGATCCCTATACAATATAAAAAGGAATTAATATTGGTTTCATTTATGTGAGGATCCAGGTTAAGTCCAGTAAAGAGAGATGTGTTACATGTTAAAGAAAGAAAAGGAGGGTTGGGTTTGATAGGCCCAGTTATTTATGCAGCTCCATTGAATGTAATGTGTTAACATGGTTAAAATAAGAAAATTTGTTATTATAAGTACAATAATGAAAGAAAAATACAAGAACATATGGTGGATGATGAGTAAATTTAAAATAAGGAAGGAAGGTGTGAAATGGGGAAATAAAAGTTTATCAAGAAAACTTAAGTTGTGGAAAATAAGGAAAGGTGATATATAACATAATAGGAAAGAATAGTACTTAAATATAATAATAGTGAATAAATATTACTGTGATTTCTCATGGGAAATGTTGGAGCGATAAAAACTAAGAGCCATACAAACAATATTGGAATGGTGTAAGAAACATGTAGAATTCAGAGATTTTCTATGAAGATTATTGATAATGAAATTACCAGTGAAATCAAATATGCTATATAAAAAATACAGGAAAGAAAATGCAATTATTGCGGTGAAGTTGAAACAACAGAAAATATCTTCTTGAAATTTGAAAGGGAAAAGTGTAAAGGGTAAAGAAGTTATGGGAAAATTTTGTGAAGAGAATGTTCTGGAAGGTATGAAACAAATGAAGGATACAAGCATGGATACGTTGGAATGGGGTTATTATAGCAGTAAAAAAAAGGAATATGTAAAAATCGATAAAAATATTTTATATAATATGGGCCATATGTAAAGAAAGATTGAATGAATTAAAGTTTAGTGGGAAATGAATATTGCATAGATATTAAAAAAAAAAGATTTTAGTTATGTAAAAAAGGGTGGTGGTCAGAAAGTGAATGAAAATAAAAAGAAGGAAATGTATGTATAAAGTTTATGCAAATGAAGAAAAAAGTGCAAAAAGATATAAATAAATGTAAATAATATATAATATGCACAAATGGTAAATATAATATTTAACAAAGCACCCCTACTTATTGTGATAGGTGTCATGGTATCTTTTAAATCCATCTGAGTTACCACCGACTCAAGGATATGGGACCATGGTTTTGTGTCACATGATATTTTGGATGGTGGCCACTGACTTTTCTACACAGCTGTTTATGTGTTGGTAAAAACTGAAGGTGAATACCGCAGCCTTCATAGTTGAATACATTTGAGAGGGATTGATGAGGTGTTTCCCTGGGTCATCTGCAATCTGAAGTAGGTTCAACTTGTTTCACATTGGTGCTTCCCTGGGTCATCTGCAAACTGACATACGCATTTGTTTTTTTATAGGGACACTGTGGTTTGTATTATTCTTTAGATGCATTTGTTTTTTATAGGGACACTGTGGTTTGTATTATCCTTTAGATGCATTTTTTTATAGGGACACTGTGGTTTGTATTATCCTTTAGATGCATTTGCTTACCTTTATCAATTGATTGAAAATGTAAACACATTGGTTACATTTCTGATCTTTGTACTGCAATCTTTTTGTTTACAGATGCAAATGTATTGTGTCTTAACCAATTTCAAATACCTTACAAACACTCGTGGGATGTTGTTGTTGATCCACTGTGCTGAACTTCAGCTAGTGTATGGAAAAAAAGACATTATGGATAACTTCACGCAAAACATATACCAGGTAAACAAAATCAGAAAAAGACTGAATGTGTGACATACATTTCCCACTTGTATGCGCACTTGAGGACTCCAGCTATGTAGACATTGTGGTTTGTACTGTTAATCCTATAGTGGGAAAGTAAGATGAAAGGCAGTACAGTCATGTAATTATTAAAACTAATACTGACAACATCACATATACAACATGGTAATATGGGCTGCAAATACTTCAGTGATGTGCATTGCAAAGGTACACCTGAAGGCCCTGTATTGACAAATATTGACAACAGTTCAGTCATCATGTGTGCTAAACATTGTTGAGATCTCTGTCAGTGTCACTGTGACATACCTGTTCTTTCTTCACTTGATAATGCATGGCTTGCCCCTCCACTGGATGTACCTGTAGTGTTTAAGATTATGGAAACAACATACTGATGATACTCTATTGTTAATTACATTGGTGTGATGTCCCTTTATATACCTGTTATGGCATCCATGCTGTAAATAGTTGTAAATAGTGTAAATAGTGTTTATCTAACATTATACCCCCCTTCCACTCTCAATTTAGTCACAAAACAGACATGCATGTTTACCTCTAACCACCATTCATCCTCCATTTAATAATGTTAACTATATCTTATCTTATTTAACAGTAATTATTATAAGGAGGTCTTTATAGTACTCTCTATCCCTCAGGTTTTGGTTTCAATTTAGTAATCCAAATGGTTAGGATAGTAGTTAATCCTTTTTCTCCTCTTACTTTTAGTCTGTTTTCCTGGGCATTGCTTTGGTTTAGTATAAACTGTATGCTTACTCGCATTGTTACAATTCTTTGTATAGCAGTGACCATAATTTGTATATAACGTATTTTGCTTTTTGTTTAAGTGTTTGTGTTTCTTTATTCTGTTTACAAAACTTGCAAAAATCAATAAAAATATATTTAAAAAAAAAAAACATTTTGGAAACAACAATGTAACCGTAAACAGCAGTGCCATTACATGAGGTGTGGGCACCAACAAGGTTGTGTGCATAGCAACAGTATAAAGGTACTTACCTTCTGTTCCCTGCTGTAGACCCATAGTAGACAGATCTGTGAATATTACTGCAATAAACATTAAAACGGCAGTTTGCACTGCTCTGTCTATAACTCAGACCTACCAATACATGTAATTATACTTATCTTCATCATCCTCACTTTTTGTGGAAGTTTGTTCATGATTCAATTCTACTGTTGTAAATCAAACACAGGAATACATGAATGTACATGCTTAAGTAATATGCAGTGAGTGTCAAAATGCTCATCCCTGCACTGAACATAAACACATACATGTCCACCCTTGAACCCCTGCTTCAATTCCACCACCAGAGATTTATTGCTTCCCCTCTTGCTATATGCAGTAATGCCAAAATAATTGTGATGCCATTTGGGGGAGATCAGTGGTGGTCCATCACCAGTGGCATGCCTCAACTTCTCATAACATGTGACTCTGTTGGCTACATGAAAAATCATGTCCAAGCAGCAATGTCTAGAGGCCTCAGGGAATTGGTTGTGGATTCCAATGGCAATGATCATGTTGCAGAGGTCCATCCGTATATCATTTCTCCACACAATATCCCGTGAATGGTCTAGGAGACTACTTCCATGTTAGTGGAGAGAGTCAATGAGGATGTCATTTTCCTGGTGGAAAAGTTGTCATCCCTGAGACAGTGAGTCATCTGGAAAACATTGTTACAATCATGATAAGACTCATGGATGAGCACATTTATTCATCTCAGTCAATGAACAGCATATGGCAAAATAACCAATATGCATTCCTGTGCAATGCAAACATCTGTATAACACTATCTGTGAGAAATAACAATATGGCATGACATTTGAAAAGTATCAGCAATGGTGTCATACATCTGTGAAAACAGCACAACTTGGTATACCTGTACACTTTATGAGTGTGATTAGAACCCCTGACATTACATCTGTGTTGAATACAGTGCTGAAGACAATAGCATTATGCCACCAGAGTCTGCTTGCATTTCATATTACAATACTAAATCACTTACCATTAAACAACTTATCAAAATCAACAGGATACCTTAGGATCCATGGGGAGTACAAATTCATAGTAAATTAACACAATAGTGATAACACCTTTGTTACAAAGTATCATTGAAGAAATATCCATAACAACATAAGAATATGGTGTAACATTGTTTTAAGAGTCATGATTTAATAAATATCCATAACAATGACATCACATACTACATACATTATAATCTGTAGGTTTCTGTAGTTAGACCACAGAGTGCAACGATTTACCAGTAAGAATTGCAAATGATCCATAAATCCTTCTACATATCCTGTTATTATTTGCATTAGAAGTCTGTCTATACATCTACATATAGGACTGAAGTAAACAATTTGGAACAGCAGCACCTGTATGCACAGATTTCAAGATTACATCATTCTAGGAGCTTATAGCACCTTCGGTAAAACTTAACATTTGAATTAAATATGGCTTTGCAATTCTATATTTTGAAATGATTAACTTTAACAGATGTAATAATTACCACTACAGAAATTCCACCAGCTGTCAATATACCCTTCACGCAGACTCACAGAATCAAAGCACGCTTTGTGTGCATACAGCTTTAAGTACCATTTGTGCCATACACAATTAATCAGGTTAATTAAAATTCAAGATTTTTGAATCCCATTCATGCACATCCATGTAAAACACCATTATGCACCAAAAAAAAAAAAAGGTATCCTGCATAAACACCCAACAGGTACTGATAAATGTTACCATGTGTAGCACATGCCCATTATCTTGAAATAATCTTAAAACATAACATCAGCGCCACTTTCAAATATTGATTTTGATACATTTACTGATCATGCCATTACCAACTGTGAACTGAGTGGTACCTCAATGAGCATTTGTCTGTGTTTCTGTTTGATTGAAAAAAATTGTGAATTGTGATGAAGTCTGCAAAGAGGCTACAATGTGTCCATCTGCCCAACTGGACCAAGGAGGAAATGACAAAGAAGTTGGCAGTCTGCGCTAGATTGGAGAAGACGATGAGAGCTAGGGCTAGGAACTTCACTATGATCAACATGTGGAACCAGATCATGAGGGAACACTGGAAGAAGGGGATCTTCTGCAGTGGAGTGAAGGTTTATCACCTCTATGATGATCTACATTGGAGGGACGTGGTCGAGCTTTGACGGAGGGTCAACAAGGTGTGGAGGCAACCCTTTAGCACTTTACAGTAAGCACCAATTTTCTACATATTCCTTAGCATTCCTATGGATTTTACAGTTATTCATTTGACCCATATATATCATATACATTTTTTTTATAAACACATTTTAGCTGCTGTTTGAAATAGCTCATGGGACTAGTTCACTGGACTTTGTGTTCGCTGCCCTCTTGATACCCATGTTGTTATTTTGTCTAATAATTAATTACTACCTGTAGGTATGTCCATAGAAGTTGTACGTATATTTCACAACATTTAAATACATAATTTCACATAGCCACTGTCCTTGTGCATCACTGACACCTATAGTGCCTAGGTCATGGATGACTGCACATTTCATAGATTTTGTTATAGTTCCACTATTTGACCCATATAGATATATCAAATAGATGTTTTTCTAACAATGGTTTAGCTCCTTGAGAATTAGCTTGTATGGATAATTCAGCAGCCTTTGCCCTCTTGGCTGTGGGGTTGATTCCCATGTGGGTACTTTACTGAATAATAACCATAACTATGTCCTTTGAAAATGTACATATGCTTTACAATATCTAGCTACATATTTTCACATAGTCACTGTCCTCATGCATCACAGATGCCTATAGTGCCTAGGCCACAGATGACTGTGCGTTTCATAGTTTTCCATTACAGTTTCAAAGGTGGAAGACATACACATATGTAACTTGCTTACATCCTTCTTCCTACACAAGTACACAGATACAATTAATTAATGTGCAAATTAATGCCTGTAACATTGGTTAAACATAATTGGTTATGTTTGTGTTGATAGCTGTTATGGCCTCACTATGAGAACTGTAAAAATTGTATGCATTTTCCATATTCTACCATTTGCCACAATATTTCTAATACACAGCTTCAGTAACTGTTGTCTACAAGGAAGGCCCAAGACAATTTAACTCAGCCTGTAAAATAAATGGTCAGCATAGCTACATTTTGGCATGTTGTGGGTTCAAAATCACATAGGCATACATGTTCCCTTGGCTAATTTCATCCATAACATTTTTTAAAATCATATTGCAATAGAGTATATATTATGTTTTATGCTGTGCATGGTAACAACTCACTGATCTAATTTTTTAAGAATAAAGCTGTAATTTATAATGGCTTAATAACATCAAATGCCAATAAATAAATAAACCTCATTTGTTGAAAAACAGTGTTTAAAGAGCAGCTGTTTGTTTATGAGTAGTGTGTACTAAGTGTGAGCTCTGCTTGTAAGGTTGTCAGCCAAAATGTTTACATTTTCTGCACTGTGTGTTCACGTCTTGAACGGGGACACATATATCTTAAACTATTATACTGATGTCATATACCCATAGAGTTCTTTTAGCAAAGCATTTTACAATTATTGATATTAATTTATAATTCAAAAGTCGTTGAGAATAACTCTGTTATTAATCTTAACATTCCATTGACATCATAACTCATAACCAAATTCTAGCACCAACACAGCATGGCTTTAGACCAGGTCACAGCACTATGACCACTTTAATTTCTTTCACATTTACAGTGAACAAACCTAGAAACTCTGTTAAATTAGTCTCCTCGCTATTTCTAGACCTTTCAAAACCATTTGATACAGTATCTCATCCACTTATTCTAAACTGACTCTCCCAAACTGTACTCTCCCCCTTTGCTCAAATGGTTCACAAGCTATCTGTCTAACAGAGAACAAGCAGTTAGATGGAACTCCTCCATCTCATCAAATCTTCATAGCCCTACTGGTGTTCCCCAGGGGTCAATAGTAGAGCTTCTGTTACTTAGCATATTTGGCATATTTATCAATAATCTACACTCTTCACTCAAACCCTGTTCTGTTATTCAGTATGCAGACAATTCAGCTATCATCTGTTCAGCTAACTCTTTCTACCTGACCACCAACAGACTACACAACTTGCCTTCACTTCAATAGAAAAATGGGTTTACAAAAATCACCTGTTACTTAACCCCCCAAAAAAACAAGCTAATTCTATTAACCCCAAGAAAAGAAAAAAAAACATAAACAACTACCATTTCATTACATTCTTTCAGAATAAAACAAGCAATTGAAGTAGAATCCCACACAAAATTACCAGGGGTAATTATAGATGAACACCTAAACTTTGACTTACATAGTCATCAGAAAAACTCACCAAAAATGTGGCATTCTGTATAAGCAAAAACACTTTCTAAGCTCCTCCAGTAAAAAGAAACAAAAATCCATTGCCATCACATATCTATTACTCTCCCTAATGTAGGAAGCTCCAATACTTACTAATTTACTTTCTACCCTACTGTCAAAACTTGAAATATGTCACAATAAAGTATCTAGGGGCAGGATTCACGAAGCCTCCGTGTAAGAGTTATAACTCATACACGGAGGCTGCAGTTAAACGGAGTGATGTCAGCATGCTCTGCATATTCATGAGAGCATGCTGAATCACACATAAGGCCAACACGGTCTGTGTAAGACAGTAGGGGGCGTGTCTGTAGGCCGAACCCTGTAAGCGGACACACCCCCAGAAGAGGAAAAGTACCCAAAGTAAACACCCACGACAGAGTCCACGGAAATGTGAATAAACAGAACACAACACATGCCCCCACAGACTATGAACAGAAAACATATAAATAAACACGTTTTATATATTTTTTTAAATTGTAAAAATGTTTAACCGTGAGTGCGCTGTTTGCTGGCGTACCATAGCGCAGCTACAGTTAGCAGTCAGTGGGAAAGCATATAAGAACTAAATATGCAAAATAAGCCAGGCAGCAATAGCATAGCGGTAGAGATGTTGGCTGAAGAGCAGGCATTCATGGTTCGAGCCCCCACAACACCATTTTTTTTTTAGCAAAATAAGCAGGAAACAAGTCCCTGACAAATATGTACACATAAAACCACAATTTATGTAAAATGTAATGAAATAGCCCATTTATATTGAAGAAATGTGAGGTAACAAAAGAATAAAAAAAGCCAGATGTGCTCATAGCTGAGCTACAGTTTAACAGAGTGAGTGCATCTGCCCGTAGATGAGCAGTGGTTTAACTGGTGCAAAATGAGTGCCCGTAGCTGAGCAGTGGTCTAACACGCTAAATCTATGTGCCCCTAACTGAGCTGAGCGTAATATGCGTGCCAATAGCCAAATGAGGCTTAAAGCAGCATACCCCGCTTATGCGAGCGCGCAGCGCAAACAAGCTAACCGACGGGCAACATTGAGCAAGCCGTATCAAAACTGCCTTTACACAGACACACCCCTCAGCATGTCTAGACAGTCATGAAAAATAAAAAGCAGTGGCCAGGTTCAAACCCAGGATACTATACACCATAGTCAAGGTACAGAACCACTAAGCCATGACAGCCGTACCTTTAAATGCAATAATAGCTAATATATAGGAATGAATACAAACTAGAGCATGACAATGCAGGTTTACTGAAGTTGATACAATTCCAAAATGGCCAATCACAGATATGTGCGGGGAAAAACGGACTATATAAGCCCCATAGGCGGGAATACACAACATAAACGATTGCAGAACTGACCTGCAGGCAGAATGACAGGAGTAGGAGAGGGTAGTTGCTTTCGAGCACAGAGGTGGGGTGTTGAGGAGTCCACGTACATGGTCTGGCTCCTAGTCCATAATCATGAGGCCCAACTCATGCAGGGCCAGGTCCTCTGGGGAGCATACAGGGCCGAGGCGTGGGACCGGTTGGCTCATGATCTCACCAGGGCCACAGGGATTCCAAGGACTGGTGAGCATGTCCGTCACCACCATGTGGACCTGAAGAGATGCAAGCAGGACCAACTGAACCTTTGGATCCAGGAGGCCCGGCAAACACCCAATGCCCCACTACTGAGTAAGTAACATTTAATTATGTATGTAAGAAATTAAACTAGCTGATATTATGGATATGTGTATTCCAATATTACTTCATTTATATTACAGCTGCAGGTGTCCGTTCTGTGAACCGCAGAGCCTATGGTGATAGGCTGGTGCGGTTGCACCACCAGCAGGTCAGTAATCCACTACCAGTAACTGTAAAGAAATATAAAAGTATGACAGTCAGCAAAAGAGTGCAGTGTAGTCAGTAAGGAATAAAATCTGCAAGTAACAGTGTGAAAGTGTCTGCAAGTATTGCTTGATTACAAAAGTGTGTCTCAGCCTGTAAGTTAAACCGAAAAATGAAACAGTCTGACATATATTCTGAAATAAAAATGCCCTACCTGTAAGAAAATAGTACACAACCTGCAGCAGGCTGAAAAGTATAGCTGCAGAAGATGATGAAATCACATGTGTGAAATATATCCCTGTGGAAATACTGAAACATGACAGAAGTGAGACTGCTGGAAAGGATTGTAATAACTACAGGTAAAACATGTCAATAAAGCCTAGAAGTAAGTACCATCCTGAATAGTAAAATGAAAGCAAGTGAGAGAGTGTGAGAAAGTGTCATGAATCCAGCAATACAGTAGTAATAACCCCTGAATAAAGTATACTGCAGTCAAGACAGAATGAAATGCATGTGAGATTCAAAACCAAACAGCGAAATCTGTTCAAAGTGTTGCTGCATCTGGAATGTGTATCCCAAAATCTGGATATGTTGCTCTCAGTCTGCAATATGCAGATAGGATGATTGTCTGATATACCAAACATCCACACTTGTCTACAGCTATATAAAGCAAATGTAGCAGGATGATGTAGCTGAACAAAGCTAGATATGAATGTGTATGAAGAACAATAAAATGTATATTAATGTTGCAGTAACAGTCCTATCACCAAGTTGAAATAGTTTTCATATAGGAAACTGTAGTTAGAACAGTAGTGTGTATATAACTGTAGCTATTAGAAATGTACAGCATATGTATTGTTATTCGAAGGTGTTAATATTACTTTCTTTACCCCACCCTATAACCACATATAACCCATTCCACGTGAAAATGGTATGTGCAATCACAATTAACACCCCTGGACGTTTGTCCTGTTGGGTCATATATATTTGCATGTCCGTTGCTGCATCTGCCCTGTTCATACATCCACACCTGATGGCCTGTTGCCATCAATTAACCCTGCATGTTGTTGGACTGTGTATTTCTGTTCAAATTATGCATGTGTTATGCACGCTGTTCAATGGTGTGAATATCTGGGTGTTTGGTTAATGGGAATACTAATGCATGCTGTTACAACTAATTGTGAATGGTATTATATGTCACTAACCCAAACTGTCATGACATAATGCAAAACATAGGACGACAGGGAAGGCGGGTTCCAGCGGACCCACCTCTCCCACCTCAGCTGGCGAGTGCACCTGGCACTAGTGCCGAGTCCAGACCCTCCTCCGGTGGCCCTGTGCCACCTGCAGGTTGAAGCACTGCAGGGGATGGGGCTCACCCCCCCTCTGCAAGTGTGGCCGGAGGAGAACCACCACTCACCCTCCGTAGCGTCCGGACTGTGGTGCGTAGGGAGATTTGGGACTCTGTTCTTGAGCCCCTACGCCAGCTTGAGGCATGGGTGGCGCAACTAATGGGCATGCCTGTTGCCCGGCCTACACAGCCCCCAGCACTGCCCCGTCCTGGGCAGTGAAGGAACAGTGGCAACTGCCTATGGGTGGGGATATCAGTTCCACTGTTGCCATCTGTGGGCTCATGGGCTCTGGATATCCAAACCTCCATCCCCGTCAATTGTGTAACCCCCCCACACGTGTCATACACCGCCCCTGTATGCGTCTTGTTTGTCTTGTCTGTTTACCTACTCAACCTACCTCCCCAGCTGTACCGACTTCCTTCACCTGACATACCACTCTCACCTGAAAAAAAAAAGGGCACTCTGTACCCACAAAAAAATTACGCCCCATACATAGCTGCCCATTCCGCACACATGTCTGCTGGACATGGAACATATCAATTACAACTGGCTGTACAACAAGTATTATTGTTGACCTGACACCTCTCTCAGGGGTGGAAGGTTTCAAATGTCACACCAAATTACATACATATGCACAGCTGTTGCTGATGAAGAAATGGGCAGCTATGGGCCTTACCTACATCCCTCCTGCACATCCCAAGCTTGTTTAACAACTGTCGTACCCTCTTTGTGACCCCTTTTTCACCACTTTCCTGTCTCCCCATTTTCTTTTCTTTCAAAGAAAATAGCGCGGGTGTGCGCCAGAGTAAGCACCGTTAAGCGGTTGTAAGCGGGTGTGCGCTTGTGTGCGCAGAGCTAACCACCAGTGCGCATGCGTGATCTCCGCACAAACCAGCGCTAACCCGGTTACAACTGCTTAAAAGTGCCTTAGTCACTTTGATTGACAGGTCCTGTACTCAGTTCAAAAGGAAAATAAAATCCCACTGTCAGTCCCGAACCCAGAACCTTGGAAACACTAGTTTGTACAACCTACCACTAAGCCATGACTCTTATACCAAAACATTGTGCTAAAATAAATATAACATGTAATAGTAGGGATGAATGTAAAGGGAATATAGGATGTGTAGTACACAAAGCATGTCATTTAAAATTACTGTCAAAACTACTGGATTTCCATAATAGTAGTGTGTGAACAGAAACAGCCATGCAAGTTGGCAGCTTGTAGATAATAAGGTCAGTTAAAGTACATATATAAATGTATGTATATGTACATATATATATATATAAATATATATCTATATATAGTTGTAGGAGTCAATGTGCATACACACTTGCTACAGGGAACATGAGAGAGGAATGGAGAAATGTGAATATACAACACAGCCTGAATCATGAGAGAGATACTAACCATTACACTCACAGAACACTGTCCACAGCATACCAGCATGGTCCCCGCCCTCACAATCTGAAAGGCCAATGCCTATCCCACATACCCTTTTATAGCACTGACCTGAAATCACAGTGAGAACTGCAATCAGTACACAACTGGCTGTATGCAATTAGCAAATGCTGGCTTACAATTGGTGCAGAGGCCATCACATGGACCTATGCAGATACCTACAAAAGCATCCAGTACTAACACTCCACACATGCAATACATTCATTGCTTCAGGCCTCCTAGCCTTTACTAACACCATAAACCATACTTGCAACACTAATTATATATCCTCAGCCCTCTTTTTGGATCTTTCCAAGGCATACGATATGGTTGATCACCAACTTGTACTCCACACCCTGCAAACACTGTCTAGATACTGGAGCCTTCCAATGGTTTCAATCCTACCTGCATGGTCGACAGCAGGCTGGCCTCTGGCAGAACAAACTCTCTAACCCTCTACCTAACACCCTCAGAGTACCACAAGGCTCTATACTAGGGCCCTTGCTGTTCTCCATCTTCATTAACAACCTTTATACTGTCATCCCAAAAGTCAGCTGTGTCCAATATGCTGAAGACTCTACTCTGATCTGCTCAGCCACATCTCCAGTAGAGTTATGGTCAGCTACCCAGACCACCTTTAATACAATAGACAACTGGCTTTCTGAACATCGTCTGATCCTAAATCCCAAATAAACTAAACTACTGTTATTTGACCAACACGTAGGTCTACCACTTTCACCGTTACCATAACATCAACTGATGGCACAATAATCTCCCCTGACCCATCTCCAAAACTATTAGGTGTCATCATAGACAATAATCTCAAATGTGACCTACATGTTAACCAGATTATCAAAGCCATCAATAGAAAACTAGGGTCACTTTACAGAATTAAAGCCTTCCTAGCCCCTCCAGCTAAAGGTGCCATAGCTCGCTCACACCTTGTTTCAACCCTTCTGTATGCATCCCCTCTACTCTCGAATATGAACAAGACTGTCCTTAACAAACACTCAATTTGCTACAACCACATTGCCAGGTTTGCCACTGGGCTGCCTTTTAGGACACATCATTGCATCAATCTAAGTTAGCTTGGTTGGCTTGCAATACCCAGCCTAATACAGTATAACCAACTGATTATGGCCTATAAAATCCTCTATAATCCAGACAATACTCCTGCACTTCAAATATTATCACCCCCTATAACAATCCTAGACCGCTTTGATCCTCTAACAAATTACTACTTCAAACTAGCAGGTTTAATAACACAGCCGGTGATTCTCTCTTTGCAAACCCTGTAAGTAGATCCTGGAACTCACTTCCAGCTGATATTACCCTACTGTCCACCTTAGGTCAATTTAACAGTAGACTCAAACAACATTTGTCACTTAACTGGCTATGTCAATGTATCAAGCCTGGCTAACTCGAATGTGTAAAATCTGTGAACCACTTTACTGTGTAATTTTAATTTAATCCTGACTTGTGCTCAGGACTAACATTAACCTGTGGAACATGTTTGACTTGCTTACTTATGTCCTCTCTGTAAATAATCTGTTTGTAATATGTAATGCTAGTATTATGTAATGCTGTATCTGCTACCCTCGTAGCTTGTCTCCACGGGCCTCCCCTGGAAATGGACATGCATCCAGTCGGACTATCCCAGTCAACAAATGTAGGATAAATAAATAAATCAATAAAATATATTACAGTGCCTACAATACAAGTCAGACATTGACACGCACTGACAGCATGCTGAACACACTGGGGCATACGTGGGGACTCAGAATAGCAGCCTGCCTGGGCATCACACACCTCTGCAGCTGGCACACAGGCATATGTTCCATCGGAACAGAGCACATGCCACACATGGCACGCACATCCCCTGTGCCACGCACTCACAGCCTGTAGGGCTACACAACACACCTGCTACAGACGTGTCAGGTACCTGTCTTGTGTGCTGCACTGGGGTCCCGCTCAACAGGCTGTATCTGGTGAAGGTCACAGTGATATGCCTCAGGGGCACTATGGTCCACCATAGCACACATGCATACAGGTCAGTCAGAGGCATGGACAGATATGACTCACTCATTGACCATGCCAGTATGGCTGCCTGAGACATACCTCCCTGGACTACATGATAGGGAACATAGAATGGATCTCTCAGCATGTGGCACAGGCCAGTATGAGCCTGATGTTGGTTGCCAACATACCCTCACCAGGTATTCTACCACTATATGTGGGAAGAGTGTTGTATGTCTACATTATGCTCAGTATCCACTGTCATTCATAGGGTATCCACTGGCTGTCAACTTGTGCTTACATGCTAGGGAAGCCACAATGATGTGCAAGGGTCATCTTGCACGTGACACCCATGGCCCGATGTATAATGGCAAAGCTCCTTGGTACACACATACTGCCTTATGCTGCAAAACATGGTTTACATAGCGACCTCCGTGGGTATCACACAGGTTAGGACACTAACAGTGCTGCTACACAACAACAGCAGTGTACACCGGAAGATGCATGCACCAGACACTGCCCTCAGCACGGTGAACTGTAATGTCTGTGCAGTACCAGATTCATGATTCATGGCTCACAGGTGTTACCCATCACTGACAGGTTATGCCCCATACCATGCCTGTCGTCCCCTACACATGTAACACACATGGATAGGGGGGTGGTATCCCAAGGTAACACAGATATACACACACCTCCAGGTTGTTGGCACAGCACAAACCATCAGGGCCTACTCATGTGCAGCTAACAGTGTGCCGGACTGCCATCTGGTTCATAGCCTGGCACACACAACCCTCCCATACACAGGAAGACCACCTATCCTCCATAACAACACTGGCAATATGACATTCTCAAGAACTGTGTTTATATGGCCGGACTGCATCCAGCCAAACATTGTGTGTGAGCATTACTGTAGCTACAACATACTAGTTGAAGGGTTCACAGCATGTGGTCACTGAATTGCAGTGGAATGACATGTTACCACTACCACAACAGGTGGGAACATGCAGCACCTGTACATCGACTACATGTACACTATATGGCCCAGACCAGATGTGTATCCCCTGCTGTAGGTCTTTCACCATAGACACCCACACTGTATAGAGACATACCACATGCGGACCCTGCACAGTAAGACACAGTCATATTGGTATACATTGCAAATACCATTTATCCACTCGAAGCATGTGTCAGACATGATAACTACTGCAGGTCACAGGTATTTATGTGTATGTGTCACACACATACATCATGTGTGCAATGCCATTGCTGGTTTAGGCAATGGCATGCATTGTTATGTACAAACACCCACACAAGGTCATACTGTGTGACACAACCACACGTGACAGTTGTGGGTTACCAAAACATACCTATCTGTACTCTGACAATGGAAATAGACACAGTAGCAGAGCACACTATTGGCATTACTAGCCAACTAGCCCTGTTTGGCTGTGCTGATAGTGTTGTGACATACTCTGTGTTTACTGGGGGAGTATGCAGCATCTGGTGTATTGTAGTATTTGCCAAAAGGATCTGTTCACTCACACTTGCATTTACACACACCCTACTACCCCCACACACATGCACACTTGCCATTTGCAGGATTCATTCCCCTACCTAACTAAGTCATGATACCTGAGAGAGACGCATTAGCAAAGTGCATTATTCGGTTTACTAGATAGTTCCTCTTCTCTGGCTATACTTAAAGGGTGCTGACAACATCAGTATTTTGAAAGGGTAATGAGCATCAGGTAGTGTGATCTCCTGATTGCCAAAATTAACATGCTTTTTATACGGAAATGCACACACACAAACTCCCCACATCCAAATGCACACACATGCCATTTACAGGTTTCAAACTCCTACCTAATTACATTACTCGGGAGAAACGCATTAGCAGAGTGCGCTACTCACATTAACATTACTGGGAGGCTTCCCTTCTCCTGCTGTACTTATAGGGTGCTGACATCATCTGTGTTTAGAAAGGGGAGTGTGCATCCTGTAGTGTGTTCTCCCAGTTGCCAAAAGGGGGAGTTCCCTCACACAGTAACCCCCCTTATCCAAACACACACACTTGCCAGATTCAAACCACTATCTAACTATATTATGACACTCGAGACAGTCGCATTAGCAGAGCGCGCTATTCACATCACTGGGAGGCTTCCCTTCTCTTGCTGTACTTATAGGGTGCTGACATCATCTGTGTTTAGAAAGGGGAGTGTGCATCCTGTAGTGTGTTCTCCCAGTTGCCAAAAAGGACATTTCCCTCACAAAAATTTGCACACACACAGTAACCCCCACTTATCCAAACACACACACTTGCCATTTGCAGGATTCAAACCACTACCTAACTATGTTATGACACTAAAGACGGACGCATTAGCAGAGCGCGCTACTCGCATTACTGGGAGGCTTCCCTTCTCCTGCTGTACTTATAGGGTGCTGACATCATCTGTGTTTAGAAAGGGGAGTGTGCATCCTGTAGTGTGTTCTCCCAGTTGCCAAAAGGGACATTTCCCTCACACAAATTTGCACACACACAGTAACCCCCTTCATCCAAACACACACACTTGCAGGATTCAAACCACTACCTAACTATGTTATGACACTTGAGACGGACGCATTAGCAAAGCGCGCTATTCGCATTACGGGGAGGCTTCCCTTCTCCTGCTGTACTTATAGGGTGCTGACATCATCTGTGTTTAGAAATGGGAGTATGCATCCTGTAGTGTGTTCTCCCAGTTGCCAAAAGGGACATTTCCCTCACACAAATAGTAACCCCCCTCATCCAAACACACACACTTGCCATTTGCAGGATTCAAACCACTACCTAACTATGTTATGACACTCGAGACGGACGCATTAGCAGAGCGCACTATTCGAATTACTTTGAGGCTATCCTTCTCCTGCTGTACTTATAGGGTGCTGACATCATCTGTGTTTAGAAAGGGGAGTGTGCATCCTGTAGTGTGCTCTCCCAGTTGCCAAAAGGGACATTTCCGTCACACAAACTTGTGCACACACAGTAACCCCCCTCATCCAAACACACACACTTGCCTATTGCAGGATTCAAACCACTACTTAACTATGTTATGACACTCGAGACGGACGCATTAGCAGAGCGCGCTATTCGCGCTACTGGGAGGCGTCCCTTCTCCTGCTGTACTTATAGGGTGCTGACATCATCTGTGTTTAGAAAGGGGAGAGTGCATCCTGTAGTGTGTTCTCCCAGTTGCCAAAAGGGGGATTTCCCTCACACATATTTGCACCCACACACTAACCCCCCTCATCCCAACACACACACTTGCCATTTGCAGGATTCAAGCCACTATCTAACTATGTTATGACACTCGAGACGGACGCATTAGCAGAGCGCGCTATTCACATTACTGGGAGGCTTCCCTTCTCCTGCTGTACTTATAGGGTGCTGACATCATCAGTGTTTAGTAAGGGGAATGTGCATCCTGTAGTGTGTTTTCCCAGTTGCCAAAAGGGACATTTTCCTCTCACAGCCTTTCAAACACACAAACCCAACTCACCCACTGAGCATTTGCAGGATTCGAACCCCTACCTAACTATATTATGACACCTGAAGGAGACGCATTAGCAGAGTGCACTATCCGAATTACTAGGAAGCTGTTTTGCACCTGTAGTATTTCTAGGGTGCTGACATCTTTATTTCTACAGAGGTATGTAGATGCAGTACTACCTGTCAGGTGGGGGATAGCATATATATGCATTTGCAGCCACCTACATCAGGGTCAGATATGCACATCGCACTGGCAGGTTATGTTCTATACGATGCTTTGGGACCACAGGACCTGTAACACACAACACAACCAGTCCAGAACACCACACCCACATCCAGGACACACACTTAGCTTCCCTGGGAACAGTGCCAGGATATGCAGGTATTCACATACACCATTCCAGTTGTTAACATCAGGTACAGGCATATTGTGTGTGAGAACTACTCAGGCCTCTACCACTTTACCCTACAGCCACTACAATTTGTGGGTCCATGTGCTATGGCAGAACCACACACCACAGCCACATGGGTGAATACATATTGCACCTCACCATCTGCAACGTGGGTACTCACTGTTCCACACCAGAGGTAGACCACCATTGTTGATATCTGACCATACCCACCTTTCCCTGGACATCCATATCTCATCTCCACCCCCAGGCAAGGTTGTCAATGCACACAAACTGTGTTTAGCACAAGCAGACTCTACACTTATGTAGACTGGGGTGGATGACTTCAGAGGACCCATGCTGGAGGACTATACTGGCCACTCAGCATAATCCTTGACAATTGCATCCTATGAGCATGTGTACAGTTTGCATTGGTCATGCTATCCCACATATACCCATGACTGCTCCACAACAAGACACCTGTCAGCTGTACACCAGCCATATATGCGTTCAACAGACAGAGTGACCTAATACATTGCAGAGCTGTAGCCCACAGAGGGAGGACATCTGTGGGCAGTTCCAGCACGGCACTTCATTCACACATACTCATTACAACACAGTGTTGACAGTGGAATCGTCCAGAGAATGCAGATAGGGCTCCCCTCAGTCTGTTATTGACGGACACCTACTGTCGGAGATCCTCAGCAACCCTCTCACAGCACACACCGACAACATGGCTGTGGCTTAGCACATTCAATCCCTGAGACCTCCACGGTGCCCCTGCTTGACAGAGGCGCAGCTCACTAGCCTCACATGTTGCCTTCTGTGACCTACTTTACAGTGGCACAGTAGCCTACTATTCTGGGGATGCAGATGCCAAGCACACTCTGGCTGAGCTGTCATTCCCTGGGGCAAGAAGCCTAGTATTGACCTCTACACCATATGTTCAATTGTTGGATGCACAATATTTGTTGTGCTGTTCTACTGTTTGCAGGTCTTTATTGCCATAGCATTCCCTGTTCCTATGACCAACTTGTGTATCTGTGGCAGATGTTTGCATATGACGGCGATCCACTATATCACTTATGTCTCTGTGGTCATTTACTGTGTGCACTGGGCTGATTGCTGTGTTGTGGTTGGTTCCTGGACTTACACGTACAAATACCAGATATGTGTGGCCAACTGCTACACGGAGATATGGCCTAAGTGTGTGAGCATGCCCAGTTCAGCCTTTCCATGGCATGTTGTCTGACATATGCCTCATTTATCAAAGTGTGCGAGCATGCCCAGTGTGAGCTTTCCATATGTTGCACTCTGAAGTCCACCACATATTTGGGTGTGTGTGACCTTCGACATTATCGCACGTTTATGATTGTGTGTTGGGTGTCATGTTGTGTACTAACTGGCCAACCGCTTCATGCCTGCCACAACAGGGATTATACTGTGCCTGCAGGAATTGCATGGGATACTTTGCAGACAGTTCTCAACATACTTTCATAATGACCTAACACTGTAGTACCGTATAGTGTACTGGTTCGGTACTTTCACTGTGGTGGACAGTATCCTGGGCTTTAGTCCTATCACTGCTTGACATCTTCATAGTGAGCACAACAGACTGTGTAGGGGCCAGTTGTGCACATATGACCATGTTGCAATATGTTCAGATATGGACTACCTACACCAGGCTCGTCCAACATTGCTAGTGTATTCCACAACATGGGTGGACATTGGCAAACACTAGCGATGTTCCGTAGGCCATTTCTGATGGTAGTCACAGGGTGTGTTTGTCCTTTGACACACATTGTAACTGGAGTTTGCCATTACATATGTCATGGTTGGTATACTGTGCCTCTGTCTACCTCTGACATAACAGTGATACCCAGAGTAGCCTACCATCTCCCATACACTCATCAGGATGCCTCTTGAGGGGTGTCGATATGTGGCACTCTGGCTGACCTGTACCAGGAGTTTACTGAAGTGTAGGGGTGCCTTCTGTGTTATGGATCATTCTGTACAGCTTGTCCTATGTATGTCAGTGCTGGGGTTCAGGACTCTCATGTGCATAGCTCACTGCCATTCATATTGTACAAGGTGCAACATGTTCATTCATTCCAGGTTGGACATGGCTTCATACATCAGGCACAGCTTTCCTGTAGCTGGGAAGGATGGCGGTGTGTGGGGCTGCAGTTTGTTTACTCAGGCAACACATGGCATCTGTTCATGCTCTTTGCTACCCCTGGTGGGGTACTGTTGTGGACTTTACAGTTGATGGAGGTGTCTGCTGTGGTATATCCCACAGGGGCTATTGTAGTCAGTTGTGATGCTGATGGAGGATGGCTGCAGAGCCAGAGTGAGTTCCCCTTATCTACATCTGCCAGCCTTCATGTTTGGGTGGGTATATGGTACATGTTTCTGCGAACACTACAGACACATGTTTGTCTAGTGCAGGATATTTATCACCTTTTGTACCCAGGTCTCACATTACATGTTAGGTACCTCATGGGTTAACACCTGTGTGGTAATTTGTGGGCACTTACTGTATATCCACGGTGGTTGTCTATACACAGTTCTGCGATTAGCTTGTTGACATGGCTATGGCTACAGTTGTGTGTTTGTAGGTGGCCCTTTTGTGGGTTGCTTGTGTCAGCTGGGGGTCGGATATGGTGGGCTGTTTGTACTCCTCTGCATACATGCTCAGTCACAGTCCTTCCATGTTGGCCTATACCTATGGAACATGTATACAGAACGGGGGTGGGGGGGGCCAAGACCAGGCCTTGTGGGATGCCACTCATATCCGCTTTGTAGTCTGACATGGATGCAGCATGTCTGACCATGTCAGTTCTGTCCTTGGTCTGCTTTGAAACCCCTCTACTGACATAGGGGTGTATATTTAAGCTGGTGAACATATCCATACTGAACACGTACGGTATTGTCTAGAAGCATGTGCACGGTCCAGCTACGCTGTGTGGACCACATAGCCCTCATCAATGACCTTAATGACTGCTTCAAATGGGTCGGACATGTTTAGGGGCCGGTTCTGCAGTTACAACAGCCACAGTGTGTAGGGTCCAGTATCAGTAGGTCCACATTAGCCTTCTGTCTGCGGTACATACTGATCCTTTCCATAGCTGTGCAGAACAAGCTTGTCAGGATCCTGGGGTGGTAGTTTGGAGTATCCATTCAGGCAACACCTTTGTTGTGATGGACCAATGTTGTTGTACACTGCTCTTTGGGTACATATCCTGTGGTAAGGCTGACATTGGCCAGTAGTGTGATTTTGCATTTCATTACTCTTGGGGTCCATGTTGGCCTCAGCACAGGACACCATCACATACTTTTGCTGCTGTGTGTTCTGCTTTGCAGATGATGGCTGTTACCTCAGCATCTGCAATGTCAGGGGACCATCTGCTGGGATAGGTATTTTGCACTCGGGGTGTTTGCACTGCACCTGACAGGTTGTATGTTAGCAATATGTGTGTGTGTTTGGTATGTTGTTTGTAATATCTGTGTGATTCGGAGCATATCTGTGGATGCCCAACATGGTTCCTACCATCAGTTGGGTAAGCCTTGTGATTATCCTTAGTGTCCTGTACGTTTTGTATCTTCATAGGTTCATGGGTTCATAGTAGGCTAGACACCCTAGGCCATTAGTAAGCCTAGCTAGAGTGTGTGTGTCTTTCACCACCCCTTGCTATGTTCAATTATGGCCATTTATGAGGTTCTTCACTGTGCCTCTGTCTGGTCGTGACACAGTGGGGACCCCCAGTATACATGTACGGTCATCCATCCACTTGGCAATATTCCTGTTGAGGGGTGTCAGTGAGGGGCTCTGCCTACCATGGATTGGGATCCTGTTTCTGGGTGTGGGGAGCCTATGGGTTATGTATCTGTCCCTCCAGCACATCTTATTTCATTATGTGTTGAGGTTGACATCTGTGACTCTCACAGCTCCAATGGCTTTGATTTCCTGTGGTGTAGCATGTCCATTACTCCTGTGTTGGACATGGCCTGGTACAACAGACATACAATGCCTCTGTGTAGGCTGGGGTGTCTACAGCCAGGCAGCATATGACATATATTTCACACCCTTTATCCTGTTGGTGGGGTAACTATGAGGTCTTCCGAACCGCTGCAGGTGTCACGTATGGTACAGCCCATATGAGTCATTGTACTAGATTATGGGTCTAATAAGGGAACAGTACAGCGGCACAGTGACCTCTGTTGATGTTGATGTGAATCATTTCATGATACGGTGTCCAGTATCAACAGTCTTCATAGCCACATTGGCATTGTGGCTGTCACATGACAGATTAATGTCGACCTGTGTCCCTAGGTCCCTGATTACTCCTTGCATACATAATGGTTTGACACCTATGTGGTACTTTGTGTACCTTGTCTGGTATTTGGTGGGACATTCATACTGTCCAGTGTCTTCGGATGTCTGGGTGGGGTTCTTGTGTGCGAGAATGTGGTCTGTTGCATGCTACAGACTGTACAGCAGTTTTGACTACAGTTATGTGCACATGGGTGGTGTCCACTGCTTTGTGCATTGTCAGTTACCTGGCTATATGGGTGTTTGTGCTGCATATGGATACTCCCCCTCCTTTGATGTCTTGGTGCAGGTGTTGCTGCCATAACACATGGTATGTGGTATAACCTAGTAGTGCTGGTGTGCTATCACTAAGCCTGCAGCAGGCTTCTGTCACTGGACAGGCATCAATGTTCTCCATAATGGGAAGTGCCTCAGGGGCATGCATATTGCAGTTTACACATCTGGCATTGGTCAGCATTACCCTTATGTTTCCTACCACTTATGTTTTCTAGGGTGGTGGGTAGTCTTTTTGGCCTTGCCTACATATGGCTCTATGGAGGCGGCAAAGGCCTTATCCAGTATCCAGACGCACACGGGTAACAGCTGTCAGCCATCCCTGTAACAGCAGCATGGCTTGTCATGCTTGATATCTCAAGCAGACACACATTACACCCTCTTGGACTGACAGCTGTAACTGTGCCAGCTGTTAAACATGAGCATTCTGTGTTTGTACTGTGGCATCATTCTTGGTGAGGGTTGGATGCTGCACACAGCCACTGTCATCCCACCCTGGGGTACATACTCGGAGGGACCATCCATGTCTCATTTGATGTTGACCAGGGAGGTACATCTCAGGTAATTCACACCAGCATGGACATTGAGTGCATCATATTTCTGCTTGCTTTGGGGTGACCTGCGTACTTGTGTTAAGTGGCATTTTGTGGCAACCTACAAGCAGCTTACTCTACCCTTTCCCTTGTTCAGTCTGGTGAGTGGGACAGCTGTGTGTCTGCCTATACAGACACCTATTACGACTGTATCAGGCATGTTGTTTTTCCTTCGGGCCTGTGACTGTTTGGCACACCAGCTTTGCGTACTGTTCGTTGCATGTGCTATGTTTGAAGGTTGTGGTTGCTTGTGATCTACTTTGGAGGCTTCTGTTGGTGTGGTGTGTTTGTAATTAAGGCCTCCGGGAATATTTGTCTGTGTTTATGTGTTTGGTTTACAGTTGTGGTAGGTCTATGCGGGACTGGGTTTGTGGTGTATGTGGTTACCTTCTCCTCCTGACTAGTGTTGACAGTACTGAGTTGTTGGAGCTCAACCTCTGGTTTGGATACATGGATGCATCTATCACATATGTTTGTATTTATTGGGGGGTGTTGTGGTTGTCTGTGTACTTGGTACTGGCACCACATTGCCTCTGGATTCATAGATTATACTTGTTATGGCTGGACTTAGTGGATTGTATGTGTGGAATATGTTGTTGCCATACTACTGGTCAGTGATTACTTCCCTTTTTATGTTTGCTCTATCATGTGGTAACTTCCTCATTCTCTTGCATGGTTTGGTAATGGCTGGAGGCCAGCATGCCAGATGCCTGCGTGTATGGCATTGTGTGTTGTTGTTATTTGTGATTGCATACTCCAAGCATTCCTGGCTGTGTTCATGGAATGCCTGTATAACATGTTCTGTGGTGTGTCCCATATTCTGCACTTGCACAGGGCCTTTTGTGGATTCAACATCAGTTTTGAGGGCTGCAACCTATACTTTACACATGTTTTTCACTGTGGTATTCTGGCCAGGGACTGGGGTCAGGGTGTGTATAGCCAGTATGATTACTCTATGGTCTGGTCTTACCAGTGAGGGGTACACTTCTCATCTTGCCATCCAGTACACATGTTGCTGATTATCACATCCAGTATGCTTACCCCTCTTGTGGGAGTAGTACATTGTTCCTGGGCATTTTGGTTTATGGAATCTGGGTAATTTTCTCCTACTGTGTTGGTGCTAGTACAATGCTACCGGTGTATGTCTGGGTATTTTCAGTCGAGCAATATAATGTGGTTTGGGGGGCTTGATATATTCATGTATTCCGACATAGGCCAGGTGCTGTTCCTGGTATTAGGACAGTGGTCTGCAGCAGGCTATATACTGTGAGGCAGTTTTAGCCATTGGTATTTGACCATGGATATTCCATGCTGCTTCTTGTTGTGGTACCAACATGGGGGTGTGGTTATCCTTGCCATTTCTTTCTAGTCACCCTCCTTTTGTAGCTTGTTCCATGTTTTGCGGCTGTACAGCACAGTATGAGGTGTGACCTGGTAGTGTTAGGGTGCTGATGTGAGCCTTGCCCAGTTCTCTATTACAGGACTGGTATCTACATTCTCCTCACTGTGTGTGTTTACACTGCACACATCTTGCTGTTTATACATCTGTCATGGGGTAGTATTACATCTAGGTTCCTATCCCTTGTAGAACCTATGAGGTTGGGTTTGTGTTTTGAGACTTACCAATTCAGGGCATGCTGTGGGTACTGACAGCCTTTGCCAGTATCCATGGGGCATGGCATGATAGGTGCACGCCACCCCTAGCAGGTGGTGCATCATGTCAAACTCCGCATATCTTCCCAGCCTGTAACACATTGGCTCCCCTTTGACTGACTGCATTACTTCAGCCAATTATTGTACTTGATCTTCTTGTCTTCATAGTGTGGCATCATGCTTGGTGAGGGTGAGATGTTAGGCAGGGTCTTCATGTTTGCATATACTAGATGGTGTTACATTGCTTAACACATGGCAATCATGCCTCAGGTGGTGCTGCAGGGCTGCCTCTGTCGGATGCACATACTACACTCCCTGTACATGTTTGAGAGCAGGTTGTGTCATGTTAGGCATCCCTGTTACTATATGAGTGAGTAAGAGAGGGGTATCATTCCCAGGGTTCCTACTGAGCCAGTGTATGTGCTATGCGTTGCCTCTTTGCCAAGGCCAGGGCATACTGGGCACGCCTCCTTCTGCCTACTGGGGCAGGCTCAGGTTGTTCCTCCTCCGAGTCACGCTCTGCCTGTGATGGCCTTGGCAATGGTGGGGGGCTGTTTGGCCCGGCCCTATGCTGGTCCTGCTGCAGCTGTTTTCACAAGATCATATTATGTAGCATAGCACATACCATGACAATTTGGGCACATGTAGTTGGTGTGTACTGCAAGGCTCCACCAGATGTGTCCAGACACCAGAACCGTGACTTGAGCAGTCCAAACACACGCTCTATTACATTACGTGTTTGTGCGTGTGCCTCATTATGGCATTCCTGTTCAGGTGTGTGTGCGTTTCTGATGGGTGTCATCAGCCACGGCTCCAGTGCATAACCTGCATCCCCCACTAGGTGTCCGTGTGGGATGTCTCCATTGGCAAATGGCTGGTACAGCTGTGTCAAATGCCAGATGTGGGAATCGTGATAACTCCCGGGGCAGCCAGCACACACATTCATTATTATGCCCTGGGCATCACACACGACCTGGCAGTTGATGGAGGGGAAGCCCTTGCGGTTAATGTAGGCCCTACCCCGCTCACCGGCTGGTGCTTTGATGCGTATGTGCGTGCAGTCTATTGCACCCAGTACCTCAGGGTATTCCGCTATTTGCTGGAAGAGACGCATATTGCTGGCCAATACCTCACGGGCATTGGGGAAATACACATGATCACCGACATGTGCTGACATGGCATCCAGGAACTGGTGTAGTACCCTGGAGGCTGATGCCTGTGATATCCCCATCATATCGCCAGTTGGTCTCTGGAAGGTACCTGTTTCTAGTATTCTTAGGCCAATGCATACCTTGGTTTCCACTGGGATGGGTTCCCCTCTGTTGGTTCTGTGTGTGAGGCATGGCCTGCACAGCTCAACAATCTGCTGCAGGAGCTCTCAGTCCACTCTATAGCGCTCTACTATCTCCAGCTCATGTAACCCATGGTAGGTGACCCTGGGCCTGTACACTCTTCTCTGTCTCCTCACTGTGGGTTGTCTGGCACCATCTGCATTGTCACCACCCTCAGCAAGTCGCCTATGTCTCATTATGACAGCTATGGCAGCCCCTAACATTTCTGCTCTGAGTGAAGCTTTTTCAGTTTTCACTTCTATTAGCTTACTCCTGTCTTGCAGTGTCTCTTAATGGAAACATCCTGCACTACTGTTTGCAGAGTTTTAAGTGCTGGGCTGGGCTACTATTCTGCCTGTGTAATTGCCTGCCTCTAATTATTTTCACCTGCTAGCTTCAGCAGTTATCCCTGCTAGCTTCCTATTAATTCTGTTGCTTCCTTTTTCCTCTCTATTTCCTCAGGGGGGAGCAACGTGCATACTATCTGCAACATGCTCACAGTGGCTTACACGTGCGCACACGTGCTTACACGGTTCAGAATCTACTTATTCAGGTTTAAACGTGCATACACCCGCGCAAACACTGCTACACGTCTGCCAACAGCCTCCAACATACTCAGCCTGCCTTACACGCGCGCACACCCGCGCAAACAGTGTTAAACATCTCCCAACATGCTCCCACATGCTCACACTGCCTTACACGCGCACACACTGTCCTACTCGCACTTCATGGTGCGCACACGTGCGCATGCACGGCCAGCAAGAAACTTTGGTGTAGGTAACAGTGTACACCTTCCATTTCTTGACTTTCCATGACTTATCTAGTGGCACACCTCTTTCCATGATCTGTGCCTGTCATCTGTCATGTTATACTGGCCTCCAATGAACTGCATTTCTTTCTACCATTCCCCCCCTGTGATGTCACCTATCTCCTACTCTATTCCTCCCCCTTTTGTATCTCTTACACTACTCAGACTGTGCTCATTTGGTATGTGACTGTGAGATTCAGTATCCGAGCCCTCATTTACATGTGATTGCCTACTAATGCTTAGTTACATGTCTTAGACTCAGCTTCCCCCCTTAGCAACCACTACACGGTGGCCATGTTGGTTTTGGTATGCTGGTCCCTTCATTGTCATTCCATGTATTGCATGAAACCCACATTTGTGGGTTTATAACCTTCTTTTTTATGGTTTTATACAGCACAGCCCGTTTGCGCAGGGCTGCGCTGGGTTTAATTTTGCATCGGGTTATCTTGCCAATGGCCACATATTTGGCCATTGGCATGCTGCCTGAGTCATATGCAACCTTTTTTTGGAGCTGACATCACTCCGTTGTGGAATTTGCAGAAATGTACTCAGTTGTCAGCTGAGTACATTTCTGCAGCTAAAACGTCTCCTACACGGACTGGTTTCTGCTTCGTGGATCGCTAATATACCTCATTTGCATACCTTTCGGATGCAAGTGAGGTATTTAGCATGTCCACGCCCAGTCCGTGTAAGAGACGTTTTAGCTGGTCTCTTACACGGAGCTTAGGGCTGTTCCTGGATCGCGAGGCTTGCATGGAGTGTTGCACGTCTCTTACACTCCGTGCAAGCCTTCATGAATCCTGCCCTAGGTTTGCCACCAATGCCTTATATTCCACCTACCACTGTAAAGCACTACAGTCTTTTAACTGGCTTGCACTACCACATTATCTTTCCTATGTACAATTAACAACTGCTTATAAATGAATAAACAAACCTTCTGAATGCCCTGCTCCCACCACACTTTTCAATAACTATATACCCAAAAGGTCCCTTAGATCCAAAAATCAACATCTACAGGTACACAAACCCAACTACTACAGGCCAACTTCTAAACTCTTACTCGGTAGCCAAAGTCTGGAATTCTCTTCCTTTATCACTTAGAGCCAACCCAAACCTTGCAGCCTTTAAAATGTCCTTACTTATTTACTTCTCCTTCATATGGAGATGCAACTGTGCCTTACCCTCGACTTTTAAGTTCTGACCACATCCATTCCCATAGCTCCTCTCTCATTCTTGCAATGTATATTCTGTTTGTCTCTTTTTTTCTACAGGTAACGTGCCAATAACTTTTCTTGCATTATTCCTACTGCCTTATTCAAAACCTGCATCACTATTTCATTCTGTATTATTAGCTAGAAAAACTGTACAAGGTTACATACTCCTTGTTGTTTTAATTGCAGGATGCAGAATATCTGTGTGGACTTCACCAAAATGTCAAATAATCAAATTTATCTAATGTTTTTTGAGTTGACTTGCTTGTTATTGTAATTACTTTGTATAATCCTATTTAATTGTTCATGCTTGTTATATTTATTTGTTGTCTGTGGAGCTTTTCTCCCCTGGCCTCCACTAAAAATGGGTTCTTAATGGCCCAGTGGACTTTCCCAGTAAACAAATGTGAATAAATAAATAAATAAATATTTAACAGCGGTGCCACTACATCTTCATAAATCCTATAATATGTCTCAGGAATTTAGTAGGTTAGTATTCTATTCTGTTTAAAATGAATTTAAGCATTGTTTTGTCATGAAATACTGAAGGCAATTGTGCAACAGACTCAAACTGTAATTTTGAGGGACTGTGATGGCCCACAGTTGCAATAAAGGACAGGGTAGATGTATGTATCTAACTAGTGATGTGCAATTTCAAGGAATAATGGTCCATAAAGTACAACAAGAAGTATGGTTCTGTTCGCACAAGCTGGATGTCACAAGACACTGTCACACTGTATGAGGAATGGATTATCTCAGTTACTGTTAATTTTTCAGAGCACAGTGCTGACATAAATGTAACTTGAAAACAGTTAAGCTACATGAGCAGCACACATTCATAGTTTGCAATTCTAAGCCAAGACCATTCTTAGCATAACATCACCTATCTGGATGATGTCATGACATTAACTCTTTGCAATGCCTGGAAAACATCCCTTTACAGCTAAAAAGTTTTAGGTATGCAGATAGGTCTCAAGTTTAGAGTTTGGATGTAGGTTGTGACTGTAGGTTTGAATCTCATGTTCTCTAATCTGTACTCAAAGATGTTAACACCTGAATGGCTCAATGTTATTTGAGCATTGTGTTAAAATAAGGTTCTTCAAAATAACAGTCTACAAAGTATGTTGTGAAATGTTTATCCTTGTCATTTAATTAATAATTTTTAAATATTTTATTTCTTTATTTCAGACAATGATGACTACACTCAGAATAGTGCAGTGTGCATTGAGCAGAAGCATGTGTCTGAACAGCAGTGGAGGGAGAGAGATATGTTAAATATTTCATATATATTATGAACTGAGGTACATAGGTAAGTCACGGTGGTGCAGCAGTAGTGTTGTCGCCTCACAGCAAGGGGTTCTCCTGTTTGATTCTCGGCTGGTGTGCCTTCTGTGAGGAGTCTGCATGTCCTCCCCGCGGTCGAGTGGCATTCAAACAACATGCATGAATGGAGGTGCCTTTGTTGAAGGTTGGGCATCAGGCTGGCACCTTGGCACCATAAAAATCAACTGCCAATCATTAACAAACTGGAGTTCCACTGTGGTGAACCCTAACTGGGAAAAGCCGAAAGAACAACAACTGAGGTACACAGTTTTCAGGCCTGTAATTTTTAAAAATAAATATTTATTGATTAATTAGAATGCAGTAATACCTATCATGCATCAGTAAGGTAAGTGAAATCAGCAAACAGTAGCTGTTATTACAACTGCGTATAAAACTTAAAGTGTTGATGTATTTGGTATTTTTGATCCATTTAAGAAATATATCCACAACACAAAGAACAGTTTGTTTTTTGTATTTGACACACATTATATGGTGAATGGCTTACATACCAGTGTAAGTGATGTGATGATTGTTTATGATTCATGGTTTGGTACACTTGTAGGTCTAGCTGTGGTTTCTGATAATTGATCTGTTGTGCATAGCCTGCCTCTTTGCAGAGTGAATATGAGTTTGTGGTGACAGTGTTAGCACAGTTGTTTGCACATTATGTGGCATGATCTTCAGTTCAACTTTGGTATTGCATCTGCCTCAGTGTGTGTTTTTGCAAAAACAATGCTATAGCTTTGGTTGACTGACAATTGAGCAGGTATCCATTTGATAGCAGCAGGTCATAATGAGCATACCCTGCAGGTGAACATTGGTATTATTTTTTCGTTAAACACTTTTTTTTTTAAACAAAACATCGCAATAGCCTCATTTGACTGACACTTGAGTGGGTGCACATTTGATAGCAGCAGGTCATGCTCAGCAATCATGTTCAAAAATATTTGTTTTGTAAACCTTCTGATACCTGATTGTTTTGTTAGAGAATACATACAGTGGTACACTTCCAACACTACTATTAACACATGTATTATATTCTGATATGTCTACAGTTGTTTTGATTGAACATATCACCTTGGTTTGCCAGTATTGATGCCACATGGGATCATATACAGGTATATCCTGTCTATGTGCACTCCTTCTTATCTCATTGCATCAAAGAGACATGTAACATTAATCTGTACACAATATTACAAATTATGCAGTCTTTCATAATACATTACAATTTGTTTGTTGGATGTAGCATTTCCATAACCATGATGTAAGGACATTGGTGTACATATATAATGATTATACATACATGTGCACATAGTCAGACACATACTGACACAGATGTGTAGCTTTGATAAGTGAGCACTCAGTGGTGTACTGCAAATGTACTGTAATGATGCTCACATAGATGTCCTCTTTTATTTTTTTTATTTGACATTTGTTGACCGGGTTGGTCCATCTGGGCCGAGGCCCCTTTTCAGTGGAGACCTGGGGAGAAAAGCTCCAAAGTTACAAAATATATACAAGCTCCAAGAATAAAAACATTTGCTAGTACACAAAAAAATATGTAACAATGTAAAGCGAGTATACAATGTTAATACTGATTACAGATTATATACAATGTTGGCTAGCTACGTATATTAAGGTAGGTAGTCCAGGAGAATTTAATTTAAAGTACAGAGAAAAGAAGCTAGTAAGGAGTGTTTGGGCAGCAGTGAAGGAGAGATAAGAATGCAACAGTAGTTGTTGACCATTCTACTGGTGAGGAGATAGATATAGTAAAGGACAGTTAGGGGTAGGAGTAGGGACATTCTATTGGTGAGGAGATTGATATAGTAAAGGGCAGTTTGGGGTAGGAGTAGGAATGTTCTACTAGTGAGGCAATAGATATAGTAAAGGACAGTTAGGGGTAGGAGTAGGGACATTCTACTGGTGAGGAGATTGATATAGTAAAGGACAGTTTGGGGTAGAAGTAGGGACATTCTACTGGTGCAGTGATAGATATAGTAAAGGACAATTAGGGGTAGGAGTATTGAAAGGGTTTAATGAGGAAAAAGGGAGGGTGAGTTTGGAAGGAGGTAGTGTTAGGTATTAGTAGGAGAAAAAGAAGTGAGAGATTGGTCTGGAGAGGTGGGTTAGTCGGGGGGCTGATAACAGAGGCAGAGTTTATTTAAGCTAAGGTGATTTCTCACAGTCTTTTTGAATAGAAGTTTGGATGTAGTGTTTTGTATGTCCAGTGGGAGTTTATTCCAGTGTTTGGTGGGGTAATAACTATATAGGTTTTTTCCTATGTTGAGTTTGGGTTTGTTATGGTCAGAAGGTGTTGAATAGAGCTCCAGAGTGTCCTTGCTGGGGTGTAGGATGAGATGATGGGTGATATGGCAGGGCAGAATGTGGGCTGGTATAGAATGGAATAGATTATTTGGAGCTGGGAGAGAGTAAGGTTGTGAGGGAGATCTAACCATTTCAGTTTTTGTAGAGCAAGACAGTGGTGAGAGGAACAAGGAAGTTCAGCAGCAAATTTGGCTACTTTGTTAAAGATGGATTCAAGTTTGGTCATAAGAGAGATCTGCAGGTTGGTGAGAATCTGAGAGCCATACATAAGTGCTGGAAGAAGGTAGGCATGTGATAGAGCAATTTTTGCTTGAGAGGAAAGAAAGGTTTTGTTTCTGTAAAGAAGGCCAAGTTTTTGGTGGGTTTTCTTGATGTTGTTCAGTGCATACTGCTCAAATTTTAGTTGGTTATCAATGATGACCTCAAGTAATTTAGTGTGATTATCCATCATGATGGGTGTGTTGTTGTGGGATGAAGATGGAGAAGTTTGGTTTCAGGTTGGTCACTGTTTTTGGAAAGAAAGAGGAGTTTGGTCTTTTTGGGTTTAGGATTAGAGGGTTTTGGTTGAGCCAGGTCTCGACAGACAAGAAGGATTCCTGAGTTTTAAAATGGAGTTTTGGAAGTGGAGTCATCAGCATATTGCATTAGGGATTAGTGTGGAGTAGAGCTAGATAACTGATTGATAAAAATGTTGAAAAGCAGTGGTCCTCGGATTGATGCTTGGGGAACTCCCATCAATACTGGAAGTTCTGGGGAAATAGCTGAATCCCATTTGATGGACTGGGAGTGGTTACTAAGATAACTAGAAAACCAGGAGACAGTGGCAGGGGATAGGTTTAGGTGGGGGAGTTTCTCTAAGAGTAATGGATGGTGAACAGTATCAAATGCTTTTGATAGGTCAAGAAAGAAACAAGAGGCAAGTTTATTTTTTCCCTAGCTTGAGCAATAATATTTATGAATGAGATGAGAGCTGTAGAAGTGTTATGGCCAGGGCGGAAACTGTGTTGGGTGGGGGTAATTAAGTTGTCTTTGGTGAGGTGCTGGAGAATTTGTTTGTGTACACATTTTTCCAGGATCATGGATAGGGGAGATAGCATTGCAATAGGCCTATAGTTAGTTAGTTCAGTGGAGTTACCTCCCTTGTGGATAGGTATAGTGTAAAACTTCTTCCAGATGACTGGGACTGTAGCTTCAGTAATAGATCTGTTTATGAGGAAAGAGATGGGTAGGGCTATGGAGTTAGTAGCTAGTTGAAGAAAGAGTAGAGGGAGACCATCTATGGAGGGAGAGCAAGGTCTGTAATGAGCACTGTGGTTGGCATACACATGCATTTCTTTATTTCATATTTGCATGACAGTATATGTGTATGCAATTGCAATTTTTAACTTGCTTACCTATGCATGTTGATGTTCATAAGTAATATAAATAATAAACAAACAAACTCAGGCACACCAAAGGTCTGAAACAGTAAAATGATAACCAGTAAATAATTTTCACCATATGTAACACCATAAATCTAAAACCATGTCCAGTATTGTACATAGCATGCTGCACAGTAGGACTATGTTTAATCTTTAGCTTAATATCGCTAACATGTTGCAGGATGCATTCCTTCAACATCCTGCTTGTTTTGCCAATATAAAAAACAGCGCATTTGGTACATTTAGCCAAATATACAAGGTGTCTACTGCTACAATCAGCATACGACTTTGGTTCATATAGCTCAGATGTAACAGGATGTTAAAATATGTTATCTATGCTAATATACTGGCAAGCTTCACATCTCCTACAACAAAAAGTGCCTTGTTGATTCACTGATTTATTAAAGTCAGATGATGGATGCATGTCCCTATATAATAGACTCTTCAAGTTCATATTATTTTTAAAGCTAAATAGAGGTCTATCACTGTTCAAGCCTTTAAGTTTATAATCAGTGAAAATAATTTCCCAGTTATCCTTGATAAACAGACAGATTTTTCCCAATACTGCTGTTACATTGTAGAGTAACCCTCACTTGGGAATCTTCCTCCACACCAGTCTAGTTTGCATGCTCCCCTCCACACAGGAGCTATACCAAGGTTTCCCTCCTCCAGTATTGCTAAGCACTCTTACTTGTTCCATTGTGCAATTTATATCTGAATCTTTATATCCTCGTGGTTTAAACCTTTGGGCTAAGTCAACTAGCTCTGCCTGATAAGTTTGATCTCCCGTTCAAAGTCCAGACATTCAAAGGGTTTGACACTTCACAATATTATTAAAAATGTGCTTAGGATGCATACTGGCATGTACCAGCAAATTATTGTGCATACTGTCGTGTACCAGCAAATTATTTCTCCAGTAAGGCTTTTTTATATTCTAGTCTACACCTGATTGATAGCATCACATTCTAGTCTAACATCTAGAAGGTCAATCTTTCGATCTGACCAACTTACAGAAAATTAAAAAAAATCTGTGCTGATCTCTAAGTACTTAGCAAATGAGTGTAGCTCATCCACAGTTTCAGCCCACAAAAGGAAGACATCATCAATGAATCATTTATAAAAATATAACATTTTCTTCCATAGATTATTATCATTCAAAAGCACCTGTTCTTCCCATTGTGCCTCTACTAAGTTCTCATATGTGTTGGCACATGCTGTGGCCATGGCAACACCCCAACCATGGCAATAATATTGGATAGGAAAAATAAAATCATTATTTTCCAGTATTAACTGAAGAAACAGGCAAACTTGTAAAACAATTGAAGAATCCCATCCACATTTACTAAGAAACCTTTTAATTCCGGTAAATTCCATATCCATTTGGAATAATCATAAACAGGCTATTTACATCAAGAGTGACTGCCAGCTTAGCATGTGGAACACTAGTAGAGTTTTCCATAAAAATATATAACAAACACAGAAAATCTGCAGTATCCTTTAACACAGCTGGCGCTTCAGTTAAAACAGATTTCAGTTTATGCTTAACCCGTAAAGATATATATTAAGTAACCCACCCTTGACTTGACACAACTGGTCTAAAAGGGGGCACTGTATGATTTATGTATTTTGGGAAGTCCCTTCATTACTGGTATTCTGAGTCATTCAATGATCACAAAATCATAGATTTCTTTACTTATCACTCGTGATATCAATAGCTCATCTAAAGTTTGTTTGATGTTCATAGCTATATTATTAGCCTGTACTCTATCAATTAGCATATATGTTTTCTCTTCTTGTAGCATTCTTTGCATGCTATCTAAATAATAGCATCTATCCATCAATACTATAGTGCCTCCTTTCTCGGCCGCTCTGATTACAAGCTCATTGTTATTTACCAGCTGACTCAGAGTGTTTTGTTCATCCTGATTCAAATTGTATAAACTGTGACACATATTCAAAGATAAAAATGCAGTAATTTGATCTTCACACACTTTAAGAAATGTGTCAATTATTGGATGGGGTGGAGCTACATGAAGACTGGAAAAATAATTTGCTGGCACATGACAGTATGCATCCTAAGCACATTTTAAAAACATTGTGAAGCAACAAACCCTTTGAATGTCCAGACTTTGCACAGGAGATCAAACTTATCAGGCAGAGCTTGTTGACTTAGCCCAAAGGTTTAAACCATGAGGATATAAAGATTCAGATATAAATTGCACAATAGAATAAGTAAAAGTGCTTAGAAATACCATAGAGAAACCTTGGTATGGCTCTTTTCTTATTTCTCCAAATCTTTTGGGTTTCTAATGCCATGACATGAATGGACCCCATTCCTAAGTCAAAGTAAGATTAAAGTTCATGAAATTAGTATTGTTTCAATCTTTGATATCAGCCAAAAGTGCTGTTTGCAGCATCCGCAATGTGCATATTAATGACTCCTTCTGCAATTCGTATGGGGTTACATGGAATGGTAACATATCTAAATACAATTGTAGATTCTTTTTTATAAGACCCGTTGCTCCTGCTACTATTGGAACTGTCTGGGTATCTTTCTTCCACATTGCTCTTTCTGCCTGCAGATCCTGGTATTTTATGACTTTATGCGTCTCTGTACACAAGACACTGTAGTCACTGGGTGTGGCAAATTCAATAATCAATGCTACTTTTGTCTTCTTTTCTTGGACCATTACATCTGGTTTTCTAGCATCTATCTTTTGAACTGTTGGTAATGGATGATCCCATGTGATATAAACTTCTTCATTTTCTATGATGCTTTGTGGCTCATGTTTCCAGTGTTTTTCAACCACTTTGATACCATAATGTTTGCACAATCCCCAGTGCAACAGTCTTACCACATTATTATGCCTTTCAGTATATAGTCCGTCTGCTATTAGTATGTCACAACCAGCAACAAGGTGTGTGACTGTTTCCAATTTGGTTTTACAAAACCTACATTTGTCTATTTCTCCCACATGTTCAATGGACTTTGTAAACCAGTGTGTACATAGCCCACTATCTTGGGCTGACAATATTAACCTTTCATTTCTCCGTTTGAATTTGCCTCTCTTTAACCATTCCTGCATTGTTCCTGATCAGCATGAGGTTCTTCCAGATGTTTTCTATACTTGCAACTATATTTATGCTTTTTCCACATTTCTTGCCTTTTCATCTGATCCTTCATCTTATATTTTTTCTTTTGTTTTTTGGAACATTCACTTGCTACCTGTTTTTTATCTACTTCTGGTTTGATTTCGATTCCTGCTTGATGTCGATATGCTTCTGCTAAATTAAACAAAGAAGTCATCTTAGATTTATTCTCCTCATGTTTCAAAACTTTCACTACATTTGGCTCTTGTGAGGTCAGTAGATATGTGTGGAGTCCCATGATTGCAGATCTATACATGTAATCAATTTCAAGGAGGCCCATCCCTCCTTCAGAATGGGGAATATATAATCTTGTTATGCACTGATTTTTATAAACCATTTGGTGAGCATGAATCATCCTTCTTGTTTTCCTATCTAATCTATGCATCACATTTTGGGGCCAGTCAATCACTCCAAAACTGTAAGTTAAGACAGGAAGAGCAAATTGGTTTATAGCTAGGATCTAGTTCCTAGATGTCAGTGCTGTTCTCAGGATTAATTTAAGTCTTCTAAAGTATTCTTTACTGAGTTTTGTTCACATTTCTTCCTGTTTTACTGATGATCCTTTATCAGTTCTAAAATATTTATACACTCTCTCTTGCTCAAGTTCTTTTATATCACATTCTTGTCCCAAACTGATGTTTTCCTGGTGCTGCAGTTTTCTTGCTTTAAAAGTTGCTTTTGTACATTTATCAAGACCAAATGACATTCTAATATCATCTGAAAAAGTTTGACAACTTGCAGTTGTGCTTTCAGTTCCTCATCTGATGAGCTATACAGTTTTAAATCATCGACAAAGAGAAGGTGAGAAGTCTTTACACTTTGTTGTTTTCTAGCAGCGAGGTTATAGCCATGGCCTAAGCTGTTGAGTAAACAGCTTAATGGATTAATGGCAAGGCAGAATAGCAATGGTGGCAGAGAGTCACCCTGCAATATCCCCCTATGAATTTTTATCCCTGGGATAACAATTTGTCCTTTATCATGGATTAATTGCAAAGTGGTCTGCCACTGTTTCATGGTCAGTGTAATGTAGTCGATCAGTGTGGGGTGTATCTTATACATTTTTAAGCACTCTTTTATCCATGAATGAGGGATACTATCAAATGCTTTTTTGTAGTCAATCCATGCCATACTTAGATTCTTCCTCTTTTTACAGTTCTCCACCATGACTTTATTTAATGACAAATGATCCTTTGTTCCATATTACTTTCGTTTATTGCCCTTTTGTTCTACTGCCATAATTGAGTTTTCTTTTGAATGACTATAAACTCTATCAGCATCAATTCCTGTGTATAGTTTATACATCATCAGAAGGCAAGTTATTGGTCTATATTTTTTAGGGTAGCTTGCAGGTTTACTCTTAAGTAGGAACATTGTTTTTCCTGTTGTTAGCCAAGTTGGTGTCAGTTCTGGGTACACATATAAGTAGTTCTTACTCATGGCTAAATCTTCATTTAAATATATTAATACTTTTAACCAGAAGTTAGGTATTGGATCTGGACCTGAGGTTTTCCAATTAGAGGTTTTTCTTTACTTTGTTTCAATCTGTCTGGCTGTTACTTCACCCCATTTCATATCCTGTACATTTAAATGTCTTATTCTTTCTTTTACTTCTGCTATTCATTTAGGATCTTTTTTATGTTCCATAGGATCTTCATAGGTACTTCTCCAAAATCTATCTGTATCTTCTTTTAGGTGTCTTTAAATTCCTTTTACCTTATTTCCATGTTCTTTATAAAACCGTTTTGGGTCATCAATAAATTGCTTATTTTGCAGTTTTCTTTTATATTTATCTTTGTATCTTATAAGCTTTTCTGCCTGTGCTGAAATTTTTAGATTATTTGCGATAGTGCATGATAGATCCTGGTCTGTTCTACTATTACGCATTTCTTTTATCACATCTATCTTCCTTAGTATTTTTGTTGATCTATTTTCTCTTCTATAGTCTTCTAACAGTGACACTTCTTGTCTTAATTGCTTTATAATTTTCTCTGTTCGATCTTTCCATGATGGTATTCAATTTCTCTCCCTTATTTCCCAAACTACACTGTGTTCTTGTGGTAGAACTTTATCAGTTATAGGAGGTATGGCTCCTGTGTAGACCGGAGCTTGCAAAATACAACCGGTGTGGGGCAAGATTCCCAAGAGAGAGTCAGTGTGCAATATAATAGCAATATTGAAAAAATCTGTGCGATTATCAAGGATAATTGGAAAATTCAATTGACTGATGATAAACTTAAAGGCTTGATCAGTGACAGACCTCTATTAGCTTTAAAAGTAATATGAACTTGAAGAGGCTATTATGTAGGAAAGTGTGTCCGTCACCTGACTTTAATAAATCAACAAATCAACAAGGCACTTTTTGTTGTAGGGGATGTAAAGCTTGCCAGTTTATCAGCAGAGATAATATATTTCAACATCTTGCTGAGCATATCAAAACAATCCTGTCTTGGTTTGTGATCTGTTCTGGAGTTGACTGGTGAGAGCAGTTTTATTTGAATTTATATTGCATTTGTTATCACTATTTTTAACTGTTTGTAGGTAGGAAGAGACTGCTTATTAACAAGCTTTACTTTGATTCATATTTTGTTGTTTTACCTTTAGTTTCACTTTTGGTTGAGAGAAAGGGATAGGTTTTGGACAGGCAAGCTCTAGCCACCACAAGGGGCCTAGACAGCTATAAATTTACAAAGACTGCAGAAGGAAAATTCTGAACATATCAAAATAACCCTGTCTTGGTTTGTGAATTGTTGTGGAGTTGACTGGTAAGAGCAGTTTTATTTATTTTTACTATTAAAAGGAGGTGTGACTGTGAACTGTAGTGTGACGTAAAGAAATTACAAGTTATGTATGGCTGTAGAACTTGTATGGTCAGAACAATTTTATTGTATTTTATTATTTAGTTGGATATTGCTGGTATAATTTTTGTCATAGAAGTTGATTTAAGTTCCTTTGAATTCCTTGCTACTGACTTTGTGTATTTTTTTTCCTTTGCAATATTTTATTCAATTAAAGCTGAATATGGATTCCTTTGTATGCAGTTAACAATTTGCTAATGCACAAGTATCTTGTACAGTGTAATAAATGCTATGCATATTTAAAGGTAACAGCTGATAATACTGGTGATCTTTGTTCCTCTTGTCAAAAGATGGATGATTTGGTTACCATTGTTAGAAGCAAATTTTGACTTAATGATGATTGCACATGTGCAATTGGCATGGCTTGGAGAACTGTTGCATCATATATTAATGACTGGACTGATGAACTAAATAATGTTAGGCTTAGAACAAATAGAACAGATTTAGGAAATGATGCATCTATTTTCTGCAAAGAACATTCAACTCCTATGAAACATGATGAGGCCCCTGAGAATTATGGAATTGTGGATGCAAGTACTCAGCAGTCTGAGGAACTGGTTTGTTTAGAAGGAAACAAAAAAAGAAAGAAAGGAAGAAGTTCTCAACAAATAACAAGGAAGAAAAAGAAACTGACTAATGACTGTAAAGGAAAGAGAATACTTAGTAAAAAGGATTCTGCTTTGTTATGTAACACACTAGTGCCAGGGAAGGAAGATATCTGTCTATCAGAAAACCCTCAGTCTACAGGAAAAAGGCATCACCTTTCCAACAGAAAAGGTAGAAAAAAGAGGCAAGGGGCAGGTGAAAAGGAAGAAATCAAAACTGAACATGGAAGGCTTGAAGAACATTACTGTAAGAAAAAAGTAGAGAAAGACAGAAGTTGACTACATGGCTCAAGCTGTGGATTTACAATGTCAGCTGGATAAGAATTTAATACGCAATAAAAACAGTGGAATTAATAAGACTAATAGTGATGAAGATCTGTCCTTCGTAACAATTGATAGAACAGAAATGACTGTATTAGAAGCTGAAGATTCTGCAGAGATGGTCAGCAAAGATATTCTTGTAATTGGAGATTCACTTATTAGAGGAACTGATACTTATATTTGCAGAGATGATAATGAACATCGAGTAGTGTTATGCTTGCCAGGAGCAAAAATAGAAGATGTGAAACAAACCTTGGAACACCTTAATATAAGTAAGTATGGATCTGTTTTTATTCATGTTGGTACAACTGATGTCACCAACAAAGATTCGCTGACTGTTAGTCAGGAATTGACAGCCCTCCTAGATAGTATAGCTTGTACTGGTGTTAGGACAGATTTTTCACAAACACCTATAGAAAGGATAGTCAGGTCACTGTGAATGAAAAGATTTTTGGATAAACACCTAAATGGAAAAAAAATGTCTTGTTTTAAAAAATGGAAATGTGTAGAGCATCCAGGCCTTCTTTTGGGCACACATGTGTTCAGACAGGATGGTATGCATTTGTCTAGATCAGGGAAGAGAAATTTTGCAGCAAATATTTTGCAATATTTGACAAACACTAGCCAGGATTTTTGCCAGGTCAAAAATGTAACAGTTCACAGACAGCAACATTTCATGCATCTCTGATGGTTGTTAATACTAGGAGCATTAATAATAACGTTTTTTTATTAGAAAAGTTGCTATGTTCCCACAAGATTGATGTTATTATAGTTTGTAAAACATTGTTAAAGAACAATGACTGGAAACCAGTTCTGTCAGGGTATAAATGTTTTTACTGTAACAGACATTCTAACAAAAAATCAGGTGGAGGTGTTATGATAGGGATTAAAGACAGCTATGCGACATATGATTATTACATGTTCAGTGATAGAACCAATACTATAGACTGACTAATTGTGACAATAAAGACAACCCTGGAACATATAACAATTGCTGGAGTGTACAGACCACCAAAGTCAAGTGCAGATGACCTAGAGGAATTCATACATTTCTTACATGAAACACAGGAGGAAATAATAATATTAGCCGAGGACTTAAATTTACCAGAAACACACTGGAATAATATTGATTCAACAGTGTTAGTAAACAAATTATTCACAGAGTATATTCAGGAACAAGAAATGCTTCAGATTGTAAAAAAAAACTACCAGGGGATGGAATATACTATATATTGTTTGTGTTCCCAAAGAAATTACTGTAACTTCAAGTCAAGTTTTACCACCATTGGTGTGCAGTGATCATGGGGCCATAAAGGTTAATTTTTGCTAGATAATTCTTCCAAAATGAAATCTAAGCCAATGCGCAGAAGGTTAATTACATATTATAGGGAAGCAAAAAAGTTACTATATGAAACTAACCGGAGTGAGGTGTTCAGTGGAAAAACTGCAGATGGAATGTGGAAAGTTTTGAAAGAGAAATTGAGTGCAAAAAGTAAAAAAAAATAATTATTTGACATCAGGATCTAGGCATGCAGCATCAGGGGGGTATATTTCCATAAGAACAAGATACCTGATTAAGGTGAGAGACAAAAAAATATAAGAAATGGAAGAAAGGTCTAACTACAACTTTGAAAACTGAAATAAATGAGCTGGACAAACAGATTGTTCTTAGTATTAGATGATCAAGAAAAATTTGAAGAAAATTTATATAAAGATATTGAGCACAATAGGAAACCTTTTTATAGATACATAAGATGTGGAAGGAGTAAAGATACACAAATTGATAAACTGTGTGCAGATTCTAAAATTTATTCTCAGACACAACAGATTATAGATATATTTACAAAATCTTATGCAAAACAGTTTGGCTCCACAAAAGGGGTGGTAAGTTGTCCTAGTAACATCCAGGTAACTCCAGATACTGGAATCAAATTATATTATATTGAAAAATAACTGTGCAAACTGGATTCAAACAAAGCGCAGGGAGGAGACGGAATAAGTAACAATAATCTGAGAACACTTAAGCAAGAACTTACACAGCCATTACATCTATTATTCACTAGGTCATATAAATATAGGGAGATTCCTCAAGATTGGAGACATGCATTTATTAAACATGTCTTTAAGGGAAAGGGGGTAAAGACAAACCCAGAATCATATAGACCCTTAAGTCTACTTATATGTTGTGGAAAAATAATAGAGAAGGTAATACTGGATAAGTTATTGTCAGAACTGGATAGGTTGGGACTTGAAACCATATATCAGCATGCATATGTTTAAAATAGATCTATTACCTCCTGTAACATGATGTTCTATAACAATATAATAACAGCTGTGAATGAAAAATTGTGCTGTGATGTGTTTTGTATAGATTTAACGTCAGCATTTGACAGGGTCATGCACAAAACACTGATCAATAAATTAGTACAACTTGGTATTGATGTACTGTTGATAAGATGGATAGCTGCATAGCTTACAAATAGGAAATGGCAAGTATCACACACCAGTTGGACAGGTGAAGTCCTTGGTTACAGTCAAGGTGTTACACAGGGCTCTGTACTAGGCCCTTACTTGTTTAGAATGTATCTTTCTGACCTTACTTTTTCATCTGAGGTGTTCTACAGTCTATATGCTGATGACCTGAAATTGGGTAAACTGATAACAAGTGTTACAGATAACGCATGTCTGCAAAATAATTTGACTAAATTGACCATTTGGGAACAGGAGAATAATATGTTGATAAATACATCAAAAACTAAGCATATGAGATTTGGGAGCCATAAACTGAAAGGTGAATATTTAATATAGCACACAGAGATTGAAACTGTAGACTCATTTAAGGACCTGGGTATATGGGTAGATTCAGCTATGAGTTTTTCTAATTATATCAACCAGTCGGCTAATGATGGTTATAGAACTATAGGTTGTATAAAAAGATTTATAAAGTCTAGGAAATCAAACATAATGAAGTCATTGTTTGTTAGTTACATTAGACCCAAGCTTGAGTATGGAATAACAATATGGAAACCCTATAGGAAAACAAGCATGAATAAACTGGAAAGAGTACAGCGGAAATATACTAAGGGCATCCATGGATGTGAAAATCTAAGTTATTATGAAAGACTAAAACATCTGAACTTGTAGTGTCTCTTACAGATATTTAAGAGGAGGTGTTATTCAGGTATATAGGGCATTTAGGGACAACTACCTCTGGGAATGTTTGGGGTTATCAAAAAGTACTAGAGAGTCATCAGATAACCTATGTAGAAGATTCTATAGGAATGAGAAGTGTACTAACTGGTTCTCTGACAGAGTAGCTGATGCTTGGAACAGACTACCAAATTACATTAAAGCAAGTACGAGTTTAGATATTTTTAACAACAGACTGGACATTTATTATGGGAACAAGTGTTTTGGCATATTGGCAAGCCAGAAGGGCTTTAATGCCCGTGCTTGAAACATTTGTATGTATGTATGTATGTATGTTACATCTAAGCTATATGAATGAAAGTTGCATGCTGATTGTTGCAATAGACACCTTGTATATTTGGCTAAGTGAACCAAATGTGCTGTTTTTTATATTGGCAAAATAAACAGGATGTTGAAGGAAAGCATCCTGCAGCATGTTAGTCCTATTAGGCTAAAGGCTAAGCATAGTGCTACTATGCAGCATGCTACGTGTAGTCCTGGACATGGTTTTAGACATATGGTGTTACAGATGCTGAAAAAAGATAGGAGAGGTGGTGATAAAATCCATTATATAGAATTCATTGAGCTAAAATGGATCACTGATTTATGTGCTGATGGCTACCCCAGTTTAAATGGGGTGTTACCATTGAAACAAGCACTTAGAAGGCATAGACCTACACTGTGAGTTGAACTGGCTACTGAGATGACGCAAACTGACTGTACTTTTATGGAAATGGGATGTGACTTTTGCAGCCACAACTTAGAAGGTGTGGGCTTAATTCTTGCATCTTATTAGCTGTTGAGGCTATTTCATTTGTTTTTAGTTTTATGCAATTAGGATCTGAAGAAGGGTGAAAGCCTGAAAGTGCTAATTCCACTTAGTGTTTATTATTTTTATTTTAATAAATTGCTTATGCTGTTTTCTGTGGTGATCCAAGGAGGTCTTTACATAAGTAATGTATATATATATATATATATATATATATATATATATATATATATATATATATATATATATATATATATATACGTGTGTATGAGTGTGTGTGTGTGTGTGTGTGTGTGTGTGTGTGTGTGTGTGTGTGCGTGCGTGCGTGCGTGTGTGTGTGTGTGTGTGTGTGTGTGTGTGTGTGTGTGCGTGTGTGTATGTGTATTGACAGATATATATGTATATATTCATAGACATGGGGGCAGATGTATGATTAGATTAGATCACTGATGAAACTGTCCACTTTTGTGGACATCAACAGTCCATTTGACATACATTTTTCCATTTGTTTAAATAGATGTCTGTGTATCTTCTACAGCACACTGTGTGCTTTACATCATCAGTTGCATTGTGTCACCTTATCGGGTCCTGTTTTACCATGATTTGGTCTCAGTTTGTCCACCTCCCTACCACTTTAATATGTCTCTAGTATTTATTGCAGGTATGTTTGCCTTTGTCAGAACTACTGTAATTTGAGATGGTGAACATGTGTCAAGTCTATGGGCATTTTACAGCATAGGACATGTGCACACAAGCTGCTGGCCAATGCTTGCAATAAATCATTTTTCTTAGTCTACTTGTGTGTTACCCACTGTATTCTTTCACATCCATGTGTATTTATTTTATTTTACATTTGTTTACCAGGATAGTCCGACTGGATACATGTCCATTTTCAGTGGAGGCCCGGGGAGAAAAGCTCCAAACATTAAAACATTACATTGGAATTAAGCATGAACATTAAAAACAATTCTTGTCAGACATAGCTGAATCTTATATGGTTACAGACAATCAGATAGAAGCAGCTAGGTATTACTTACAATACTGTTTTGTATACCATAGTATGGGAGGAGTTCGTCTGTATTCTGGCAGGGGCAAAGTCAGTGTGTCACGAAATACGTTTCGAGATTTTTCTTGAATTGGTTAAGTGATGTTTCTAGTGTTAGATCAGCTGGAAGTGAATTCCAAATTTTGCCTACCGAGTTAGAAAACAAGGAGTCACCAGCTGAGTTGGTAGTTTTGAGTGTTTGAATTAGTAGTTTGTTAGAAGATTGCAGTGGCCTAGTGTTCCTGTAGGGATAAATGATATTTTTAAGTGCAGGGGTATTATCTGGTTGGTTGAGAATTTTGTGGGCTACTACAAGCTGATTGTATTGAAGTGAGCTAGTCAATTCTAGCTATCCTAGCGGTTTAATTTTTTTACAGTGGTGAGTTCTGTAAGTAGAGTACAACCTGCTATATTCAATATTCTGTCCTGTTAGTTTTTTTAACATATTATTATAACATTGCTGTATGTATGTGTATTGATCTTAATTTTATGTACATTCTATTTATGACACTGACAGACATAGATACACATGTACATCTGTGTGTTGTCTTTGGCATATCATATTTGTGTAACATATGCATATTGTTTGTGTACACCTACTTGTGTATTTAGCAGCCTTGGCTGATCTACTGCAGTACTTCTGTTTGGCACTGTGCTTGGTTATTTGCCTTATACATATATAGTTATAGGTCTGTTTCTGTCCTCTGGAGATATCTACCTTTACTTATCCTACATTTGCTGATCTGTGATGTGGCTTGGCTAACACGTGTACTGCTGCTGGACTAACTGGATATATGTATATTTAACAGATGTGTACTCTGATCCTACTTTATTACCCTGGAACACACATGTACCATTGGTCATACACATCCAGGTATGAATGGGGCAGATTGTACAACATGTGCTAATGTGATAGTGCATAGGTAGATTTTTTTCTGCATTTCATCATGGATGATATGCACCCCCACCCTGTTTGACAAGTTTCATCTCCCGTGTTGTACAATGTGCCATCTGTGAAACATACCTCTCTTTATTGTTTTTCTCCAGCCTTTGTCTGTCTTGTGCTGTGCTATTTATTCTGTGGGTATACCTGCTGTGCTTACCTTCACTTCCTTTCTCCCTATGTTTACCTTTCCTTCCATTCTTAAGAAAATAAAAAAATGGGACCTACTCCCACCAAAAAAATATTATCCATGCCCCTCTGACTTTCCCCCAGATTTTACTATTCCAGTAATCCTCTTATTTATCCCTCTTCTTTAACCAAAGTCCACATCTCTTTTTCTATCTCCCACTTTCCTTGGGTGTGTGCATTACTTGCGTTCCCCACACAGGTCCTGAACCCATTGTTAGCAACTGATAACTGTGGCAAAGTGGCTGTGAATGCCCTTCACTGTTAATCTTTTTATATTAAGAAACTTCAAGTCAATATTTTTATGATACATGCATTCTGTAGATATCAGTAATTGTCTCTCATCTTAATGTAATGAGTGATGTGAATATATATATGTGCTACAAATAGCTTTAGCTTTGCAGCTTTGGAGCACATACTGTAAGTTAATGAATAGCATAAGGACATATTCATGATTGTCTAATACATTTCTACATGTACTTCTGCAAATTTCTGGTACAATTGTCATGCAGATTAGTTTGGATACTTGGCATTTTTAATGTGTGCGTGTTATGGAGTCGGTAACACTCCAAAATTGTCTGTAAAGTTATTCTACGGATTTTATTATCTTTCTAAACAACTATCAGAATTTGTGATCTGTGATATCTTTCCATTTGTTTGGTAATGCACAAGGTTATTGGACAACTATTTCTTATACTTACGGATTATTTGCACATTTCTATAGTACACTTATTTAAATGCAGTACTCTGTTGTCGCTGAGGTATTCTGAGCTTCTTGTCATATATTACCATATTGCAATAGTATATGCAAGCAGTGTTGTGCTATTTACTTATAAAAGTAATAAGGTGCTATTTCTCGTTACCTTTCAGTGAAAGTAATATATTACTATTACTTAATACTTTCCCAAAAAAGTAATTTATTACTATTACTAGAGGTTGGGTGGGTTTTCGAAAGACATGCATAAATGGGCGTGCCTTCATTGAAGGTTGAACGTCGAGCTGGCACCTCGGCGTCCATGATAATCTACTGCCAATCATTAGTGGACCGGAGTTCCGCTGTGGTGACCCCTAACCGGGAAAAGCCGAAAAACAACAAAAACAACTAGCTACTAACTGAAGTAATAAGTTACTTTTACATAAGTTTAGTTTATCAATTATAATATTGAGATTTACTCATATAAGTAAGCACATGCATTTAAGTGTATTATTAAAGCTGTATTCACAATGTTACAATGATAATGAATAGCATTTGACATTTGAAACACTCCAGCAGACTAGTCTTTATAGCTGTGTGATACAATGGTGCAGTGGTTAGCATTGTCACCTCACAGCAAGAGGTTCTCTGGCTCCATTCTCAGCTGGAGTGACTTCTGTGTGGAGTCTGCATGCCCCACCTGTGTTTGTGTGGGTTTCCTCCAGATGCTACGGTTTCCTCCCACATTCCCAAGACATGATGCAATGGATTGGACATTCTGAATTGTCCCTAAGTGTGAGTGTGTGTGTACATCTGTTCTCTGAGGAAGGTTGGGTGCCTGGCTGGCAACTTGACACCATAAAACTCTACTTCCACTTGTTCTGCAGACTGATGATCTGCCATGGAGAACCCGAGCAGGACCAGCCAAAAGGAGAAGAAGAAGAAGGTTAGTCTTTATAACTAGAGAGTCACAAATAATAATTAAACCAAACCATACACAGTCAGCAGCACAAGATCTATAGGTTAATAGGTGTTTACTAGGCTAACAACCACAAGGGCCTTTTTAAGCATAGCCATGCATCCCAAATCACAGACAAGTTCTGATACTCTTGATAATTGTAAGCAGGGGTTTGGGAGATGAAACATTTACAAGAAGAGACCTGGGAGATGAAACATTTACACATTGCCTGTGTCCATTAGAGACATAGGTGCAAAACCCAGGATGAATTTCCTATTCCATATCCAATTGTCCAAGTTGCACTTGAATTGGGTGAGGCAGGAACTCTGCTTCACATGGATGGGGAGCCTGATCCAGAGACAGGGTAATCTCTGGGATACATACCTGTTTCTCCAGCAGAACCTATTTATATCACAGGCAAGGTTTAAGTCTTTAGAATGGGTAATTCTGGTGATGTTTGTTTTGTGGATATGCAGGAGGTCCATCAGAGTGGGGTCTGACAATGCCCTGTATGTCAGGCATAGATCTCCCCTCAAAAGCCTGCAGGAGACAGAACACAGGGATAGAACCTTGAAGCAGTCTGCTTAGGACATTATATTTAAGCCCTGTATTCTTTTAGTGAGGAACCTTGATGGACATTCCAATTGTTGCATATGCCTGGTTAGGTACATACCAAAGGGGGCATTGTACTCAATAATAGATCTGATGAATGCTGAATGCAGTGGAACAATGACTTCCTTGGACTTAGATGCCATAACTTTGCTTATAGGTTGCGCAACATAGAATGATTTCCTCACTACTGCAGGCACATGATGGTTAAGGGCTAGATTACTATCTGTGTGTGTCCCTAAGTCACTGAGTACTGGGTCAACTCTAAAGAGTGTGTTGTCAATATGATAGCTACCGGGGTGGATGACTTCCCGAAGGATACTATTATGCATTTCTTGGCATTTAGTTTTAGTCCATGGCTCTGACACCAGTTGTTTCTCTTTGTCAGCCTCTCCAGGAGAAGCTTTATGCCAGTGTGGGATTCAATGACAGCTCCTAATTTGTAATCTTCTGCAAATGTAGTCAGCCAGAGACCAATGACTTTGGCCTTGACTTCAGACAAGTAAATGCCAAAAAGAAACAGTCCAAGGACTGATCCCTGAGGGACTCCACTTGTGACTGGCATCTCTGTAGAGGTGGACTCCCCAATTCTATCTGGTCATCTCTGTGGGCCAGTTGGCTATCCATCGGATGACATACGACTTTGTACCTAACCTCTTGAGTCTGTCAACACTGCCTGAGTGTGGTATTGTATCAAATGCCTTGGCCAGCTCAAGGTAGGCAGTGTGAACCATTTTGCTCTCATCACTTGCTTTGGTGGCCTTCTCAAAGAAGTCCACTAGGCTACATAGGCATGAACTGCACTTGACAAAATCAAACTGGGTTGGGTCCAGTACTGGAGGTTTACTATACCACTATTGATCATTTCCATGATGATTCTTTCCATGGCTTTACATATAACACTAGTGAGACTTATGAGTCTGTAGCTTCCAGGGTCTGTAGATGGCACGCATTTTTGCAGAGGGATGACTGTTGCTGTTCTCCATTCATGAGGCATGAGGCCCATTTGGAGGCTGCAGTTAAATAACAATTCCAAAGGCCGTGATAGGTAATCTTTTCTGCTATTTAGAAGGCATCCTGAGATATTGTCAGGACTTTACTGGAAAAGGTCATCAAAACTCTGGCACAACATGCTGTGAGGGAAAGTTAGTTGCTTTTGATTTCTTGCATTTTGTATTACATTATTTCCTTCTTCTATTTTGTATATTGTGATTAGTTTTCTTTACACTGTGTTTTGCTTGTATTCTGCTTTTACCTGCATACTAAAACTTGGAAAGAGACCACAGAAGTGTCTCACCCTGTTGATGTTGTGTTCTTAAATATAACTTTCTTTTCAGCTGCCTGCCACTTATGTTAATTTGACCACATATCTCCTTCCCTATTCCCTTTTACTGGCTGTTATAAGTAAGCACAAAATTATCATTTTGTGAAATCACTCCCCTTCAACTATTTAAATTTATTGGCTAACCCACTGTATTCTGTAGAGCCAGAAAACAAAAGTTCCCAGCCCCGTTCAATCTTGCTGTTTTAAAATTAGTGGCCCTCCACTTACATACCTATACATACCTATCTCTACAGCAGGTCCTATTTATATCACAGGCAAGGTTTACGTCTTTAAATCAGGTAATTTTGTTATGGTTTGTTTTGTGGATATGCTGGAGGTTCATCAGATTGGGGTCTGACAATGCCATGTATTCCAGGCATAGAACTCCCCTCAAAAGCCTGTAGGAGACAGAATACAGGGATAGGGCCTTGAGGCAGTCAGCATAGGACATATTACTTATGCCCTGTATTCATTTAGTGAGGAACCTCTGTGGATATTCCAGTTGTTGGATAGGCCTGGTTAGGCACATACCAAAGGGGACACAATGATAGGTCTGATGAATGTCGAATACAGTGGAACAATGACTTTCTTGGACTTAGATGCCATACCTTTGTTTATAAGTTGCACAACATAGCAAGATTTCCTCATGACAAATGGAGCCACCTATACTAAGTCAAAAGATATAGCAAACCTACTGGCCAAGAAATACAGCTCCAACTTTACCCCTCTCTCCCCAGCTCAACATTTCCTCAGGAAATAACCATCAAATATAACTCCCCCTGCTATCACTAGTGAACAGGTCTTTAATGTGCTCTGTAAGGAAGAACATACCTCAGTTGGCTGAGACAATATCCTAGGATGCCTTCTACCTACACAAGTTGGTTGATCATAGATCCACCCAAAGAGTCCTGACTAGTGCAGTGGGTTGGGGTCTTGGATGTTAAACTGATGAGTGGCGAGCTTGATTCCAGTTGACGGTGGTATAGAGAACCAATGCTGTATATTATACGGCAAGGTAAGGATACGATCTCCAGCAGGGTAGAATTGTCACAGTGGTATGGGGGTATTTTAGTGGGTGACAGCCACACAGTACCAGGGTAGCTTTTACCTGCTTGCACTGCTAAAAAATGAAGTAAATTTTACTCCAGACTACTTTTTATGATCTGTTATGAATGCTACATGCCAACATTATTTAGTAATGTTTTATCCAAATTGCACCTTCAAAGTCTGTATTACCTCCTAACATCTGATTACTATCTATACTACCCAGAGACCCACAAGTTTTCCATCACTCTTTAGGGGGCAATATTGCCCATGTTGAGAACCATTGGTTTATGCAAAAGTAACTCACATTTAAGTTACTAGTTACCAAAAAAAGTAATATATTACTATTACTTAGTTACTATTTTGAAAAAGTAAATAGTTATATTATTAGTTACTAGAAATTATAATATATTACGTTATTATATTATATATTATAATATATTACTGCCATCACTGTCTGCAAGTTTCATGCTGAGATCAGTGTAATGTACTGGACTCTGCAAGCTTTATGTAATTTGGCCCATTAATCCTTTCTTTCAATGTTATTCCTTTTTCCAAAGCTTCATTGTCCTGTTTTGCTATTTTTTTAACTTTCCATTTTTGTTTTCTTTCTTTCTTATGTTTATAAATGTTCTATGTATTCCTTTATTACATTGACTATTTCTTGTGAATTTTAACACTTTTTCCTTTCTTGTTTCTTAATTCTCTTATTCTTTCATTCTCTTTGACTATTTTAATCTTTTTCTCAGTTCATCTCATGCATTTCATTTTCCCTCTTGAAAAATTCCTTCTTATGTCTTACTAAATCTCTGAAAGCATACTTGCTTACTTCTTTATATTTGTTCTTCTCCTCTTTTCATTTTAAATGCTGCCATTCCAAAAACATTTCTTATATTTTTTCTTTAAAACTTACCGAGAAAAGATGTCCATTTCTTGTAAAATCCTTTCATACCTGCATGATCTTTCCATAATTTCACCCTTTTTTTCCTTCTTATCTCAATCTTTTTCTCTTATTTGGAATACTTTTCCCTATTTTTATATATCCATTTTCCTGAATCTCTGTCCATATTCCCAAATGATCTGAAAAAACAGTAACTCTTATACATTCTTGTATTTTCTGAAACAATAAAATAATCTGTCTCAGTTCTTAAATTCCTTTTGTAGGTTCACTGTTTATTGTTCCATATATATATATATATATATATTTATTTATTTATTTATTTATTTATATATATATATATATATATATATATATATATATATCTATATATATATATATATATATATATATATATATATATATATATATATATATATATATATATATATATTTGCATACATTATTTCTGGTCAACTTATAGCTCTACTCTATATTTTCTGCCCCAGTCTTAACGTTTCTCCATGGAATACAACAATCTTTGTTGTTCACAGATTTGGTCTTGCAGCTCAAGTCAAGCCTTGCAATTCCTGAATACCATCCTCAAACATGCTCTGGGTACTTCTTGAATAACCCTACAAGACTTCCAATAATTCTACTGACTATAAGATGACAATGACAGCATGCTATCATCTAGTACTTACATTAAAATATAACATAGCTACAGTATTTTATATGTGAAACAATATGTCACTGTGTAAGTATACAAACATATATGTATGTGTGCGTACACACACACGCACACACACAGACACACACACACACACACACACACACACACACACACACACATACACACACGCGCAGCGCAAAACACAAACACACACACGCACGCACACACACACACACACACACACACATATATATATATATATATATATATGTGTGTGTGTGTGTGTGTGTGTGTGTCTGTGTTCGTGTGTGTGTATGTGTGTCTGTATATATATGGATCTAATTCAGAAGACTTGACAACAAAAGACTGAAAATTCAAAATACTGAACACATTTTTAATGCAGGGGCAAACCCCCTGCACCCTTCATGTGGGAGGCTGTGCCCCCCATACCCACTGCCAACTATATATACCAATGCCAAGATCACAACTGTGGAGAAAGGGAAAATTCCATCATTCAGTATTTTGAATTTTCAGTTTTTTGGTTTGTCAGTCTTCTGAAGTATATATATATATATATATATATATATATATATATATATATATATATATATATATATATGTCTATTATTATATATTCAACACTCACAACATAGACCCACCTAAAATGTCGACTGAAAAGTTGAACACGTAATGTCAACAAGGTTGGAAAGTCACAAACACACCTCTGTTTGTGAATCTGACCTTTCTCAACATTCGTACAATGCAGTCTTACACTACACAAGATGTAATATGATGATTTTGCAGGGGGACACTTTTGCCATAATTTGATCCATTGTTCTGGCAATATTCGAGAACTGTGCCTATTTCTACAGTTACACCTCATAAAAGTTAAATAAATCATATATTAAAGCAGCTAAATAGTACAAGGGAAATGAATGTAACTAGGGATTCAGACTTGTACAATGAAGTCACACATTGTTGCCCACCCATTAAAAGTGCTCTTCACGGTCAATCTAAAATAAATGTATAGTTATTAAGTTTATATTTTCATTGTGTAAATAATTCAAACATATGGATTAAATCATGCAGGTGTGTGCTATTTAATTGTTGGCCCAGCCACCTTTTCTTTCTTTCCTTGTAAGAAGTACCTTTGTTTAAACAACATTTTTTTAATTTTCTCTTGATTCATTTCATATATCATTTTTTTCTCTTTCAAAAAACTTTTCTGTCTCTTATTACCTCTCTAAATGCTTCATGACTGACTTTGTTATATTTTTGTTTCTCTTCTATTCTTTTTAATCTTTGCCATTCTAAAAATCTTCATAGGTTGGTACTAGGCTATCAGCCCTAGGGCCTATATAAGCCTAGCAATAACAATTCCCTGGCTATTTCTTCCCACACTATTTACTTCCCTGGACCCCTATCTAGCAGGACAATTGACATGATCCCCGGGGTGAATTTTCTTTCTCCCATCCAATCTTCAAGGTTCCTTTTGAAGAGGGCCAAAGAGGCACTCTGCTTGACATGTATGGGCAGTCTATTCCAGAGTCTGGGGAGTCTCTGAGTCATTAACCTATCCCTCCAGCATGTTTTGTTTATTGTGATGACAAGGTTTAGATCCCTGGAGCGTGTGGCTCTGAGGGATTGGGATTTCTTTAAGTGTAGCATGTCCAACAGCTCTGGGTTTGACATGGCCTTGTATGTTAAGCAGTGATCGCCTCTGAGTAGACAATATGCGACAGAGTATAGTTGGAGTTTTTTAAGGCAGTCAGAGTAGAGCATCTGCTTTAGGCCTGTGATTCTTTTAGTGAGGTATTTCTGTGGCCTTTCCAGTTGCTGCAGATGTCTTGAGAGGTACATACCAAATGGGGCATTGTATTCTATAATGGGACTAATGAGGGATGAGTACAGTGGGACAATGACCTCCTTTTTTCTGGATGAAAAACCCTTAGTGATGAGGTGTGCCACATAGAAGGATTTTCTGACTGTTGTGGCAATGTGGTTATCAAAGGTGAGACCACTGTCCACCTGTGTCCCTAAGTTTCTTATCACACTTTCAGTGTTTAGTGTACTGCCACCTATGTGGTAATTCATGGGTACATGTTTTTTCCCAAAGGGGATAACTATACATTTCTTGGCATTGAGCTCGAGCCCATGGCTCTGGCACCAAGCATCTGTTTCTGTAAGGCCCTTTTGTAGAGTATCCACATCATTTGGGGATTCAATAATGGCTCCCAGTTTGCAGTCATCTGCGAACTTTGTTAGCCAGAGTCCTTTAGTGTTGGCCTGTACTTCAGAGAAGTAGATGCCAAACAAGAGCGTTCCCAGAACTGAACCCTGAGGTACTCCATTTGTCACTTGTCTGGAGCTGGATTTGGAGTCAGCTACTTTTACAGTGTAGGTTCTGTCAGTAAGCCAACTGGCAACCCATTAGGTGACGTACGGATTAATGCCCAGCTTAGTAAGTTTAACTATGATTCCAGAGTGGGTGATGGTGTCAAAGGCCTGGCGAGGTCCAGATAGGCTGTGTGGACCACCTTACCCTTATCCATGGCTCTGGAGACTGATTCGAAGAAGTCGATCATGTTCAGGAGACAAGATCAGCCCTTCACGAACCCAAACTGGGTGGGGTCCAGTGTTTGAAGGTTGCCAATGTCTTTGTTTATAAGTTCCATGATAATACGCTCCATGGCCTTGCAGATAAGGCTCGTCAGACTGATGAGATGGTAGTTTCCAGGATCCAAGTTGGATCCCCCCTTGTGGAGTGGTATAACTGTAGCTCTGCGCCACTCAGTGGGCACAAAACCTGAGGTGAGGCTATGATTAAACATGACACTTAGGTGAGGTGCCAGTTCATATTGTAGTTCATGTAGTACACAGCCTGGGATGTCATCTGGTCCCGTGGATGCTGTATTCTTAGCTTTGGAGAGTGTGTTTTTTACCTGTGTGGTCATTATTACCAGAATTTGGCAATCTTCTGGTATTGAGATGGGCTATTTATAGGGTGAGGGGGGGTGAAGTTGGCACTGAATTGATCTGCCAGAATATTGACAATATCCTTGGGATCAGTATATTTAATGCCATTCTGTTTTAGCTCAGAGCAGATCTGAGCATTTCCATTTAGATTCTTGACATAGCTATAGAATGCCTCGTGGTTGTCTTTGGAATCTTTGGCAATTTTATTTTCGTAACTAGCTTTGGAGGATTTTATGAGGGATCTCAGTTTCTTACTGAGGCTGGTAAGGGAGTTTTTTGCATTCTGGGATTTTCCTCTTTTCTGCATCAGTTTCTTCCTTTTGTTGTAAAGTTTGTTTATGGCAGGGGACCACCAGATTGGCTTCCTTTTTTTGGAGGAGAGCATCTTGGTTCTATTTGGGATGGCACGATTCATGCATGAGTGGATGTGCTCGTACAGTGCCTTAGAGTAGGATTCATGAGGTTTGCACTTCTGACTTGAGTAGAATGAAGTTGGCTTTGGAGAAGTTTTTTTATGGAGGTTTCCTTACTGGGGGGTGGGGGTGGGATGCAGATGTTAAGGGTGATTAGCTTATGGTCATTTATATTTTTCTTTAAAACTTATTCACCTACTTGTTAATTTCTTATAAAACACTCTCATGCCTATATGATCTTTCCATAATTATATAATCCTTTTTCTACCTTCCTCATTTAATCCTGTTTCATTTAATCTTTGAATATCTGTATATATTTTTTTCTTTGATCTCTATCCAAATTGCCACATGGTCTGAGACGCCTTTTACTTTTATTCCTTTTTGTAACATTTTCATACTTTCTGAAATCATCAAATAATTAATTAATTTTTGTTCGTAAGTTGCCACTTCTATAAGTTCATTGTCTGTTATAAACATATTTCCACTTTTTAAAAAATAATAACTTTAACATCTGCCCATCTTTTTCCTTCTTTTTTCTTAAATCGCAATTGAAATTCCCCACAAATATTATTTGCATATTGATACTCAAGTAGTCAGAAATTCTTTTAAACATCAACTCTCTTTTTTGTGTAATATATGCATACAGCAATGATTCTATATACTTGTTTCTTCCATGTCACATCCAATACTGTTACTCTGCCTAATGTTACTAAAGTGCAATCCAACATTTCTATTGAGTTTTTACATAATATTTGCATTTCTTGTCTTATATTCCAAATAATATTACCTTCTTACAATTCATTTACTTGTATTGTCTCCTCTTCTGTCAAAATTGTGTCTTCTAATATTATAATATCCATATCAAACATTGTACACCATTCTAAAACTCCTAGCCTTCTTTTAAAATTGTTTATACTGTTCACTTTTATAGCTAAAATTCTCATCTTTTTGTAAAATTATTTTTTCATCCTTTGCCTTTTTTTAATTTCTCTGAAACCAACATCCTGAAATTTTCATTTTAGTTCTTTTACTCTTTTCCCAATATAATTCTTTTTACCCTTAATCACCACCCATTTAATATCTTCCTCTTTAGTTGAATTTACCTTATCTTCTTTTTTCCCCTTTTACCTATCATTGTTTCTTCTTTTCCTAACCCCTTACTCTATGTCATTGTGTTTGCTTCCTGCTCCTTTTCTTGTTCTACTTCTATATTATATTCTTGAACACTCTTCTGCTCATATTCCTACACCTCCCATTTCTTCTATATTTTCCTTACAGTCCAGCCATGAATGCCCTGTTTGTTCACATTTTGAATGCCCTGTTTGTTCACATTTTGGACATTTCAGTTCACATTTTTTTTTCAATTCATGACCCATTCTACCACAAATATAACACTTTCTCTTTATACAATTACTAATTAAATGATCATTTTTACCACAAAACAAACATGTTTTCATTTGACCCCAGTATTTCACATTCCCTCTGTCTCATTCTATATTTATCATACTTGGAATATGCACTATATTATTATTTTTCATTTACAATATAACCACACATTCCAAACCCACAGTCATAAACATCTATTATCATATATATTTGCAATTTCCATAACATCTTCTTTAAATAATCCTTCAATACTTCTTTTTCTACTTCAGTTCAAAACTGCACATATATTTTCTCTTTTGTCCCTCTGTTAAATGCTTGAATAACATATAAGTTCCATGGACTACAATTCTTCCTTATTTCATATTGTTCTAGAAATGTTTCCATATACTGCCCTGGTTCAAATAAAATATTACAAAAAGAGTCTTTATTAATATGAATAAATGCTCTTACAGCTTTAGGAGATATTCCCAAGGGTGATAAATTATCCCCAGATTTCATACCTATTGAGTTCTTTCTCCTTCTTCATGCTTATTTTACCAGAAACTTCTTCCTTTTCATATCCATGCTCTTTTCTTTTCTTTCTCACCCTTTCTCATGGTTTGTGCATATGACTGCTTTGCCTCTTTTCATTATTTCTTCCACTTCTTCCTGAATCCTGGCCATGATTTCTCCCCATGATACCGCTGTTTCACTTTCTGGTTCAGTCTGATTAATTAAAACATTTAAATACAATTCCACAACCCTCTCAAATGGATGGTTGTAATAATACATCCCTGCTGCAATCCACTGTCTCCCTTGAACAGCATCTCCTGCAACAGCAATTCTGTGTCTTTTGGGGGTTTAACAACCTTCCCTTCATTCTCCTCCTTCACCTCTCCGTTCTTGTTCATTTTAAGCCTGTGCTTCTCTCCTTTGCATATTCTTTTCTCTGGTAACAACATTTTTTGTAAAGACTCTGCTGCCTTCACACTTAAACCATCCAATTCTCTCTCCATTTCTTTTTTGACAACCTTTTCTGCACCACAAACACTTTCCAAACTCCTTCCTGCTTCACCAAGCTGCCTCTTTGCCTGGACCAGAAGCAAGAAGTGCTACATCGAGCAGCATCCCCACTTGAAATGAACAGGGGAAGTCCCCTGATGCCCTGACCAAATTTTCATTAGTAGCAATATAAATGCCACCTCACGTCCTCCCTGAAAAAAAGATTACCAGCCTAGTGCTGCTGACATAGTCAACAAAGGACAAATTAATAAATACAAATAAAAATAATGCTAAATTCAGAAACTGGAGCTTGTATATTAATAAGCTGCCTAACAACAGAAGGAAAATAGTGAACAGTTGTAAGAAATCCCCATGCCTTTATTTCAACATGACATGGGGGCATTCATCTTGGAACATGTCAGCAAAGAACATTAGGCAAAATTAGAAACTGTAAACTGGAATTTAGGCTTAAGGTCAGTACAGATATTAAAGGAAACTACAGATATTTCACTTATTTTAGGAAATTAAGGAACGATGTCAAAAAATGAACTGCTCATCTATAGTAATATCCCAAGGATAAAGCCAATAAATTAGCAGATACATGTACTGTTAATTCTACCCTACCTACCTAAATTGCTACCACCCATCACTGGAATATAGTTTATCCCAAACGTTCTTTGAAACATATCTTAAAATTCTTACCAAGGGCTAAAACTATTACTTTATGGGACCTGACTATATACCAGCCTGCATTGTCATTAGCAAAAAGTATTCACTATCTGAGCATTGACTTAAATTGTCTCAGCGAATTCACAAGGTTTGTGCCTGATTCCCAGAGAAAAGCCACTACAACTTCCTTACACAACCATGGTCCTTCTGTGGATCAAAGTAATTATAGCCTCATCAGGCTCACCCATCCCATATGCAAAATCATGGAATGTATCATAATAGCAAAGCTCATTTATGTGGACACAGGCAACTTTTAATATCTAGATCTCAATTCATTTTGGTTTTGGAAGGGTGGGCCCTCTATTCTGGACCTATTAAATTTATTTGAATTGTTTACAGAGGTTGTGAACAGTGTTCAAATGTGAACACTGCTTATTTTGACCTGGCCAAGGCTTTTGACACTTTCCGCTTGCTGGCATTATTAAAAAGTTAAACAAACAGAATGTAGATTCCAGTGTTGTTCAGTGGACTGCAAACTGGTTATTCAATGGATTCCAAGTTGTGGAAATTGCTGGTATCCTCTCAAAATGTAGAATTGCAACTAGTGGAGTATGACAGGTTTTATTGCTGGCAGAGGTAAACTTATCAATCCTGGCACCCTATGCCATTCATATCCTGATATGATGCCCAAGAAAGAGAAAAACATGTCCTCAAAATGTTCAGGGGAAAAATTCTTTATTTTCTTTATAAGATGTAGCAAATCACTTCTGCAATTAGTACCACTCACTGACCACTAAGATGCCTCAGTGCTGACAGCAAATGCAATACCTTCTATACTAAAGACTGATTGGCATAGTTCTACCTAATGCTTTACTCCTCTGAGTGCTGGCTTCTCTCTCTTTTTTGTCATTTATTTTGTAGATATCTAAGTCAATGTGCCAGAATGAATGGCTGAGCAAGTTTGGTGATGATTACAGGCTGGGTTCTTTTATCCACACATCCACTGTTACTATAGAGTTCCAGCATCTGGAATATGTACATAAGTGGAGCACCAAAACATTTGCAGGCTGAATGCAAAAAAGTGCAGCATAGTAGTGTTCAAGAAATAAAAGTCACCCCTACTTCATACATTATAAATGGTACTTTTCTTCAGTTACACATGGTTATAACAGACATGGAAACTTATGTGGACAGCTCTCTCTCTCTCTCTTATTTAGTATTCATGTTTCCATCTTAGTCAGGAGTCCTTCTATCTTGTCCAGTTAATTCCCAAGGAAATATCCTCAAGATCCAAGGAAGTCATCCTACTGCTGTTCTTCCCTTATTTAACACATCATTGAATAAAATGCTCCCTTTGGTATGCACATATCTAAGCATATAACTCAACTGGCATGCCCACAAATTGTCTTAACCAAAGGAACTAATGGCCTTTAATTCTTTAACTATCCTGAAAGGTCAGCATGACCTAGTAGCCTACCAGCTGCACAGAGGTGACCTATATTTCACTTTTTGAGCAAAGAAAGACCCACTCACATTTTACATCCTATTTCATCATAAAACCAGTGTCTCTTTCAACAACCATACTACAGTTATAAATCTATACCAATTTATAAACAAGAATAGCTGGAGGGATAGGTTCCTAACTCAATGTATTCTTAGCCTGTGAATAAATTACTACTACAGGTCAAACAAAGTACTGGTTTAAATACCATCAAGGCTACTCCTGATATGTGAATGGGTAGACACAAATTTATACCAGGGTTGTCATGTATGACCCTCCACAATTTGGGAGGTAAGGACTATTAAGTGCTAAAAAGGGTGGCAAGATCTTTGAAGTGTATGTAATTTTAGGTAAATATGGCTGGATAACTTATGACCCCACGATTATGTGGCTAGTATTGTTCCTATGTTACTAACTCATGTGGGTACTGCACATCATGATCAAGGCTACGCAGTGCACTTATCATCTCTGCATTGCTGTGGGTAGCTGCTGTCTGTGCTCAGTGATCTGCATATCTGATAATAAATGTCAAGTGTTTCAGCATGATTAGGGCCAAACATGGACTGATGATGGCACAGCAGACCACCACACCTCTCCCCTTTTGGGTTCACATGCAAATCTGAGGCCGTGTAGCTTATAAATGCATTTTGTGCTGGGGAGTCTTGTGCATCATTCTTTAAGCTTACAGTTACAGGATGTCTGCCAAGCTCTTGGAAGCTAAGGTTAAGTGTTTCCTTCTATAGTGGCCATGCTTGTGAGGGATGTGTTTGAGCTCTTCCATCACTGATGCCGAGAGTGCTTCGGCATCATCAGGTAACCTTCTGACATCAGGTCGGTGCTGTTCTGTTGTACTGGACCATCAACCAGTAGACTCTGTAAAATCATAAAGCCATGATGCACATGGCAGCACTCAAACATATGCCTAACCCCCCCAGCCCCCATTGTGGCAGACATACTACTAGACAACATAATACATCAAAAGCATGCAGGCATGTATATACCATGTTGTACAGTGTGTTGCATTCTCAGCACATGGGTACCTGGAGAGCAGATATGCAAAAGCTACATGCTGAATAAATCTTACCACACATACAGTACACTGTAGACATGTGACAGCTATTACTAATCTGGTGCATCCATTCATGTGGTCATTACCAGACTAGTAAAAGTTATATTGACATATAACCACTATTCCTGCAGTAGTACATTCCAAATAGGCACTCATGTAGTCATCACCATCCTAACTTCAGCATCCAAGCCACCACTCTGTATAAAGGGCAGATCCCACTCCTCATAGATGGATATCAAGAAGTGTACCATTTCTTTAAGCTACTTCTCTGGTTATCTCCACCTCTTGTAGTCGACATGTCCTTGGCTATATCTCTTGTCTTGTCTTGTTCTTGGAATGCAATATCATATTGTTAGCCTTTGCTAAACCTGTTGCAGAGACCTAATATGGGTACCCACAACAATGAAATCCCGCATCACTCTCTGCCAAACTGACCCAAATAATCCTTATTCACATTACCTTTTACAAGATGCTCATGCCAAATAAGCAGAGGTCCTAAAAAATGTAAGTGCCCAGGATCTTGAGATTTTAAAGCTGTTGCCGCTCTCATGGGCCCATGGCAAGTCTTGTACATCTGTGTGTTTGACATAACAGTCAGTGCGTGTGTATATATTTCTATGACTATCACGTATACATGTGCATTGACCCCTCCCCATGTATGTTTATAGACATCATTTATACTTGTGCACTGACCCATCCCTATGTATGTCTGTGGACATCATGTATACATGTACACTGACCCCTCCCTCTGTATATCTATGGGCATCATGTATATATCTGCATTGACCTCTTTCCAATGTATTTCTATGGACATCATGCATATATGTGCACTGAACCCTCCCCTTGTATTACTACGGACATCATGTAGGCATATGCATTGACCCCTCTCCATGTATTTCTACGGGCATCATGAATACATGTGCACTGACTCCTACCCATGTATTTCTGCAGACTTCATGGATAGGTTGCACTGACTCCTCCCTCTTAATGTCTATGGACATCATGCATACATGTACACTGAAACCATCTCCATATATTTCTGTGGATATCATGTATATATGTGCAATGACCCCACCCCATGTATTTCTACATACATCATGTGTACATGTTCACTGATCCTTCCCCATGTATTTCTATGGACATCATGTATACATGTGCACTGATCCCCAGAAGTTAAAACTCTGCAAAACTAACTACCTGGTGACAAAGGACCCCTTCCAAACAACTGTGGTCTCATCTCTCAGCCTATATTCTCTGCACCCTCTCTCAAGGAAGAAAATAAGTATGTTATCTATGTCCACTATTTGCCTCAGGGGTTCTTAAGTACACTCAGAGCCTTGACAGCCAGCAGTCAGTACCCCCCTTCTATCTACACAGTTATCAAAATACCTCAACCACCTCATAGTAACCCCCTTACTAGCTTTATACTCTTCTCCAGTCTGATACCAGCTAGCTCCCATACAGAACTGCCTGAAATACTAGTTCTGTCCAGTAGGGGGCACCCCTATCCCTTCCCATATTCTCCTGCTTACCCATCTTTTATTCTTCCTTTATTACTTTATATTTCTTCTGTCCTAGACCTGCTCTGCAACCTCGCACTTTACCCCATTACTTTAACTATATACACCCTCCTGTTTTCTTACTGACTCCTTCTTACCTCAGCTCTTTACCACTTTTGATTTACCTTTCTTACCATCAGTTACCAGTACTGCTGATTGTTTCTCCTCTAGCTGCTCCATTACCTGTCTCTGACTGTTGAACTTATGCCCTTCCTTTCACTCCTCTACTGTTAATCTCTCCTTATCCCAAGGTTCTTACCTGTCATACTCTATTCCTCTCCAGTCTTCTCCTGCCTCCTACACCTAAGTCTTCACCTCCAACACAATCAATAACCACCTAAGGTACACTGTCTCCTCCCCCTCCTGACTGTACCTGTTGTTACCCTTCTCACCTCCCCTCTCTGCCCTTTATCCCATAGAAGCTTATAAATTCCCATAGTTCTGTGTGGACGCCATCTTTATTATTTTAGCTTTGCCCCTGGCTGCTGTCTGGTCTTGCCCCAGTGTCTTTTCCCTCAGCTAAATAGTGTTCGGTTGACTTTTTTTAACTTGCCGAATGTGAACTTGTGAAACTGTACCTAGGTGCTTTTTATGCAATTTATGTTAAGTATCCCACCCTGATGACTCCTACATATCTTGCTGCTTGTTTGTTCCAAACCACTGAGTTACAACAATTCTGTGTCTGGCCACCCACGTGGAGCATATAACTCCACTGCTGAAGTTCTGGTGCTTGTAACGGCTGCTTAATAGCTATTGCTTGGACTACTTTAAATGTTATGTTGAATTGTTTTATTTCTTGTCCTGTTGAAACTGCTTAAGAGCTGTAGCTTGGACTACTCTAAATGCTATTCTGAATTGTTTTATTGCAAGTTCTGTTGTAGCTGTAGACAGCCCATTTGCCTTAGATTTTATCTGCTGTTTCAATGAATGCTGTTATGTTGCTTAGGACCTATTTACCTTCCTGCAGACGGTTTAGTTTGCACATTGGGTAACTTTTTTATTTTCGATGGCTTAAATGGCTGCTGTTTGTCTACTGAGGGCACCTTGACTCTACCAACTTATAGCCTGTATCGGTTCTACTTCAGAATAGAGGCCAACTTACTCGGCAGACCAAACGGCTGCTGGTGATTTAAATAGGGCACTGGTTTCAGCCTTAAATGGCTAATTTGAGGGTGGGAGCCATTTTTTGTAATCGGAGCTTAACCGGCTTCCGTCTATGTACCTATGGTACTGGTTCTTACCCTGTAATGGCTATATTATAATCAGGAACCATTTCAGCACTGTAATTAGACAGTAACGGCCATTCATCAACACGCGGTGCAAGTGGACACTACCAGGTGCGTTCTCTGGCTCACTTACGTACCAAATGGCCGCTTCTGCAGCGGCTTCAATAAATACTGGGAAGTAGGCTTTTTTTTATTTCTTAACTAAAAGCTAGTTACAGCCATTTGCCACTCTGCCTACCATTAGGAAGCTTTTGTGTGTGGGCGGAAGATGTCTAGCTGTTACTGATACTGTTCACAATGGTATTGGGTACTGGGGTCTAGCCTGTAATGCCTTTGCAGACTGTTGCATGCTAGTCCTTCTTCCAACCCCTCTAATGTCTATTTAATTAGTATCTCACCCATGTGGAGTTACTATATTTGAGCTGAAGCTCACTTGTTCGTTCGTCTTAGCCTGTTATCTGCTATTTGGAAATATGCCACTCATGTGGCGCGTACTCTGTGCGAACTGGGTTCTAATTGCTTCTCTTGATGTTTTAAATTAGATACAGGGGACTGAGATGATTTGATGAGATTAAACTTACTATTTAGTTCTATATATCCTGGGTAATGCATTTATAACAGCCATATATACCTCCGTTACCTGCAGGGAACTAATGTACTCACTCCCTCCCCTGTAGAGCCTTAAATCCTTATTATAAGCCTATTCTGAAAAGCCCTCCCACTATCTGCAACAGAGATATGCATCTCTAAATGATAGCAATTAGATAAGAGTCTCATGGACGAGATAAATGTAGAATGCTGTGGTTACTAGTAACAGCCAATGTGTGCTCTGCTGCTTATTACTTAAAATACTCACTTTTCCCTTTACAACTGTTAAATAAGCCTAATGTTTGAATGTTATCTGAAGGAATGCTAGCCTAAACTAACTGAATTATTGAGGGTTAAACATCTGTGTAGCTATTCATGCTACTTAATGGTTATTTCTACAGAAATGTTCATTGCTAAGCTTCTTATTCTACTACAGAAAGTGCTGTAGACTTTGAACAATGAAATCTTCGCTTCTAAACTGACTGCTTGCATACATGTGAAACAGGTAGCTTTTACCAATATTTAAGCGACTGCTAATCTGCTTACTATTTATTTTTATAGCTTGTCTAAAGAAATGCCTGTTATCATACTGCCATAACTACCTTCGATGTGCTTCCTTCTTACTACTTACCACCACTATTGTCTCTCTCTCCCGTAAGTACCCTGATCTCCATAGCGCTGGTCCAGAAGTTAAAACTCTGCAAAACTACTTACCTGGTGACAAAGGACCCCTTCCAAACATCTGTGGTCTCATCTCTCAGCCTATATTCCCTGCACCCTCTCTCAAAGAAGAAAGAAAGTATGTTATCTATGTCCTGCCTGTAAAGCCAGCTACCATCCACTATTTGCCCCAGGGGTTCTTAAGTACGCTCAGTGCCTTGACAGCCAGCAGCCAGTACCCACTTCTATCTACACAGTTATCAAAATACCTCCACCACCTCATAGTAATCCCCCTTACTAGCTTTATACTCTTCACCAGTCTGATACCAGCTAGCTCCCTTACAGAACTGCCTGCAATAATAGTTCTGTCCAGTAGGGGGTGCCCCTATCCCTTCCTATATTCTCCTGCTTACCCATCTATTATTCTTCCTTTATTTACTCTACATTTCTTCTGTCCTAGACCTGCTCTGCAACCTCACACTTTACCCCATTACTTTAACTATATACACCCTCCTGTTTTCTTACTGATTCCTTCTTACCTCAGCTCTCTACCACTTTTGACTTACCTTTCTTACCATCAGTTACCAGTAACGCTGATTGTTTCTCCTCTAGCTGCTCCATTACCTGTCTCAACCCACTCCATTCACCCTGTGGGCTGACTCCTCTCCCCTACCTTACCACCAATTCCCACCCAGCCCTAGAGGTCTTACTCTTATACTACTTAGCCACACCCCTCACCCTTTCCCACCAATCACCACAAGCACCAAACATTTCCCTTCAACCTCCTTATTCCTCTCTCACCTGCCATTCTCTACCTCTCCCACCACATCCCTCTCCTCTCCCTATCTACACCTTCTTTACTTCCTTCTTATAACAATACCTTACACCTAACCCATCCAAATATACAAACTACACACTACAATCCTCTTACTGCTGTTATTCACACACACATACTACTACCTCCCTTAACTTTAGCCTATCTGCTTACCTCATATGAGCACCCATTACATCCAAGTTTACACTACCCCAATAAGCCAATCATCTCTCCTTCACTGTCTATGCTCTCCATCCATGTTAATATAACATTTACACCCTGCTACCTACTACCTAAATACCATAGAATAGCCCACATTAAGATACTACACTCTCAACCCTAGGAGAACCCTAAACCTATACTGTAAATCTCCACACCCTAAATTTCTGATACAACCCCTCTCTGTAAAAGATGGAGATATCCATCCAAACCCAGGCCCAACAACTACTACTTCAACTCAACCCCTCATCCCCAATTCCACTACTGTTCATCCCCTCCCCAAACCACCTAACTCACTCTTAATTGCTCACCTCAATGTATGTAGCATTAACAACAAAATTACAAAGCTCCACTCCCTCTCCTAGAAGTCTACTCCTTTGACATTCTATGTTTAACAGAAACCTGGTTAAAACGGGTTACTAAAGACAATGAAGTCATCCCTCCAGGCTATAACATCTTGCGACTTGACCTAGCTAAAAAGGGTGGTGGGATTGCCATCTTATTTAAATCTAGCCTTCAAATTACTACCTATGAAACAAAACCCCCTCTAACCTCTAACGCTGAAAGTCTTATTTCCAAACTCCATATCAACACTTACAAATCTATTTATTTTGTCTGCATTTATCTACCACCTGCCAATAACAGTGTTACCACAGAGGATATTCTTTGCTGGCTATCTCAAACCATATCACAAGAAACCATAATCCTAGGTGATTTTAACATTGACTGGAAATGTTGCAGCGGTGATCACCCAACCACCCACATCAATCTATTCGGTTTCTCTCAAACCATTACTTCCCCTACCAAGATAAACAAACCCAGTAAGAAAGAAAGTACCTTAGATTGGCTCCTCATAAATAATCCTCCCCAGACCTATGAAGCTGGAACTTTTCCTGATGATGTGAGTGATCACTCACTCACCTATATCATCAGGCATAAGACCAATATTCCCATTCCAACCATTTGCAGGACAATAAGAACTAAACAGTACTTTAACCCAGAGCTCTTCCAAAATGAATTAAAAGCATGTAACTGGTCTCCTTTAAACTACCTCCCATTGGAAGATGTTGTTAAATACTTTAACTCCAACTTCCTATCTATTCTTGAAACCCATGCTCTTACCCACTCTATCAGAACTAAATCTGCCCCATGGCTTTCAAAAGAAACCAAGCAAAAAATCCATCGTAGAAACAAATATTGGAATAAATGGCGAATGACAAAAAACCCACTTGACCAACAAGATTTCAGACAGCTGAGAAACGACACTAAAAAATCTATACTCTCTGGCAAAATAAATTGCTACCTACAATTCCAGCAAACCTACCATAATAAACCACAAAAGTTCTGGGTGTGTATTAACAAACTATTACACACAGGGCAATCCATCACGCAAAACCCACAAGGCACAGACCAGGAAAATCCCAAGCATACTGCTAATGCCTTTAATACTTTTTTCACTGAAGCCATTCAAACACTTGCCAGCCAGTTATCACCTCAAGACTTTCCTATCTCTAACTTAAATTCCACCCAACCCCCCTCCATTTTACTTCCATCCAGTCCCAACAACATATATTCTCACCCTTATCCAAAAACTGAAACCATCCTCTCCTTCAGCAGACCACCTACCTGCTGAATATCTACAAAAGGCAGCTAAAACCATTGCCTACCCAATTTACATCCTGATTAACAGAACCATCACTGAAGCACACATCCCAAGTATCTGGAAAGTCTCACATATTATCCCCCTATAGAAAGGCAGAAGCTCTACTGACTTCTCCAACTACCGTCCCATACCCCTACTTTCTCCTTTGGCAAAGATCATGGAGAACTGTATCAATAAGCAAATGCTAGACCACCTTATCCATAATTAGTTGATATCCAGCTGTCAACATGGTTTCAGACCTTTCCACAGCACTACTACTGCCCTCTTCTCCTTTATAGACCATATCAACAAAAACACAAAACAAAATATTCTGTCCTCTGCTTTGTTCATCCATCTGTCAAAAGCTTTCGATATGGTAAATCACCAGATACTTACACATCCTTACATCTCTGTCACTGGGTATACCTGCTATAAAATGGTTCAAATCCTACTTAGAAAACAGACAACAGGCTGTTCTTTGGCATAATTCTCTATCTACCCACCTGCCAGTTAACCTTGGTGTCCCTCAGGTGTCCATCTTAGGACCCTTACTGTTCACTTTATTTATCAATGACCTTCACCTAGCAATTCCCCAAGTGGCATGCATCCAATACGCAGATGACTCCACTCTTGTATGCTCATCCTCAACCACATCTGAACTTCACTCCCTTACCCAAACAGTGTTTAACACAGTAGAAAAATGGTTTTCACAACGCTGTCTCCTCCTGAACCCCCAAAAAACTAAGCTCCTCCTTTTTACTCCTGTGCATAGATCTTATCCTATAGATTTCACTGTAACATACAGCAATGGCACTCTTATATCCCCAGAATCTACAACAAAACTACTAGGCATCACCATAGATGACAAACTCAACTTTGACACCCGTATCAATAATACTCTAAAAACTGTTAACAAAAAATGTGGCTCTCTCTATAGGGTCAAACTCTTCCTTTCTCCTTCAGCTAGAATAACTATTGCTCACACTCATCTAATCTCTCCTCTCCTCTATGCCTCACCCATACATAGAAATCTATCTAAAAACAACCTCAATAAATTGGAACATTCCTACAATAACATAGGCAGATTTGCAACAGGAAACCCTTTCAGAACCCACCACTGTTATACTCTAAAGCAGCTTGGTTGGCTTGAACTGCAAAATCAGCTCAATTTCCACCAACTGACCATTGCCCATAAGACCCTTTACCAACCAACAAATACTCCCATACTTTCTACCCTCATCACCCTCTATACCAATCTAAAGACCCTACGATCATCACAGAAACTGCTTGCAGATATTACAAAATCCAACAACAGAGCTGGTGACTCTCTCTTCTTTACTACTTTTGGAAAATCCTGGAACCTACTTCCCAGTGAACTTACCTCACTGCCCTCTATATCACTTTTCAAAAGTAAACTTAAACTCTTCCTCAAATCACACTGGTTGTATCCCTGTACAAAGCCTGACTATGCAACCAACTCTTCTATCTTGCCTCTGCCTACCCTCTTCTTCTCTCTACTCAAGTCCTACTCTCTTTGAATACAACATTCCCTAGTTCTACTATACACCATTATTTGCATCTTCTTGAAGCTTAAGATCATCAAGTCTACCTTTTACTATAGTAACTATTGTTTATCATACCTTCTTTGCTTGTATTATGTAACAACCTGTTATCTGTGTTTTCAGCTGCACTACCCTGTACTATGAATTGATTGACTAGCTTATATGATAATATCTGAACTATTCCTTTAAAGTTCATTTTACCTGTTAATAGTGTTTATGAATTTTTGTGTGTATATGAGTTGTTTGTTTGTTTTGATATTTGTTCTCTCAGAGCTTATCTCCCCAGGCCTCTACTGAAAATGGACATATATCCAGTTAGACCAGCCCAGTCAACAAATGTAAAATAAATAAAATAAAATAAAATAAAATGTTGCTTAGTACTAGGAGTAGGAGAAGGAGACATCAGGAACTCCAGCCAGCAGCTGAGTGAAGTGACAACGATGACATTTCAGTGGGTGAGGATTCCATTCAGTCTGTCACCCAGCTTGATGACCTTGTGTTTGTGGGTTCCAACCTTCATCCCAGTTATAGTGTTCTCCAATCTTTTGTGCCCATCACTATCTCTGTCTCTTGTCTTGTTTGTCGTGTCTGTCTGCAACTGCTTCCTCACCTACCGAACTTATCTAAACCATACTTACGTCCCTTCCACAATATTCCTCTCTTTCTGAAATAAAAAATAAATGGGCAACTGTCCCACAAAAAATCATCTCATACATAGCTCTCCACTTTGTACATGTATCTTCTTGACACATTTGATTCAGTCCAATTGGCTATACAACATGATTGTGTTGTGGTCACCTCCAACTCTGGAGGTGGCAGTTCAAATTCAGTTAATATTTTGCACATATGTTCAGTTTACAGTGTTAAAGAAATGGATAACTATGGTTCTTTCCTACCTCCCTCCTACATATTCCTGTCCTGCTTTCCCTTTGTTCTCCCCCTGCTTGCTCCCCATTTCACCACTTCCCTATCTACCCCATTTTAGCACCTTTAATAGGGTCAAAAATAGAATCACACACAGCACACATAAGTTGCTAGAGAAACAATGGATGCTTTCACATTTTGGGCTCTATGTTTAGATGGAGGTGCACTTTGTGCACCAATGGTGAGCTGTGGCAAACAGGTGCAGTTATCCCTGTTCAATGCCGCTTAACACTGCTGCACTATGCTAACACATAGCAATACATCTTGTATAAACAATTCATGCCATAGCATTATCACTCTGTAATGCAAAATAATTTAAAGTATTACATACACCTATATTTGAGCCCAGTACCATCTGGCCCTAAACAAAATGTGTCAATGCATCAACACATGCTGCCACAGAGTCAGTTAAGCAGCAGGTGTATTCCATAGACTCAGTACTAACTGTCAGACATTAGCAATGCATCTTGCATTTACACACACAGTTTAGCTACATGCAACTATGTGTATATCACATGCATATGTACTTTGTAAACCATTGTGCAAACCCACTGCTTGCCGTATTATGGAAATGTACATATTATCCTGTATTACTGCTGTTTACTGTCCATTTCCTGTGTATGACATGAAATTACATGTGGAAACATTACAAATTGAGGGTCCTATCTAACAAAATGTCAAATATTTACAATACATCCATGTTTTGGCACCTGCTCACGTCCTGCAACCCTGGGGTGTCAATACTTTTTCCACACATGTACCAACAACACTACAGAATGTAATATAAAATGTGTGTGATGCAATGCACATCAATCGGGTAACATGCAAGAACGACAACTATTGACCATATGCCTAAAAAACCTTAACTGCAAGGCTATGGAATGAATCAGCATGGACCATATCCATAGGAACTTGATGATCTTCAACACACTTGACCCTACCCATTTTCTTTTTGTCAAGGGTAGGTCTTGTTTATTGAACCTTGTGGAATTTTTGAATACTGACACCAAAGACCTAGATGAGGGATAACAGGACATATTGCCTATGCTGAGTTATCCAAGGCCTTTGACACTATTCCCCATTCATGTGCCATAGTGAAGATCCACCATGTGGGAATTAAGCCATGCATTAGTAGAGGGATTGGCAACTGGCTCCCTGACATAGCACACACTCTCAGAGTTGGGGACTGCACCTCCACCATTAGCCACTTACCATTAGAATACCACAGGATTCTGTGCTGGGCCCTCAGTTGTTTGTAAACTACTTCCCTGAAGCACAGACAATGGTACATGTCCTGTGGTTTACCAAGTTTGCAGATGACTGGTAACTAGTCCCACTAATCAAGGCGTGGGCAGGTGCCAGACTAAAGGAGATTTCTAACTATTGACCTATTGCCTTACTCTCCCCATTAGCTAAGATAAAATGAATTCACAAACAACTACTCAACCATCTACTACAAAGTAATCTACTAGCCAACTGCCAACATGGCTTTAGACCATTCCACAGTATAACTGCCCTTCTATCCTTCACTGACTCTATAAATAAAAATCGTAACAATAACTCCTTTTCCTCTGCGCTATTTATAGACCTATCAAAAGCCTTTGATATGGTTAACCATAACTTACTTCTAGACAAACTAAAGTACCATTCTCTTGATCCACTAGCATTACAATGGTTTAGGTGTTATCTTCAAAACAGACAGCAAGCAGTACTTTGGGATAACAATCTGTCTTCATTGCTTCCAGTAAATATTGGAGTCCCACAAGGCTCTATCTTAGGTCCCCTTCTTTTTTCCTTATTTATTAACGACCTCCATATGAACATACCTCAAACCACCTGCATTCAATATGCAGATGACTCAACCTTAATCTGTACTGCTAAGAACATAGCCTCCCTCCAGTCCCTCACCCAAATTGTTTTCCAAAATGTAGAAAACTGGTTTATGCAACATTGCCTCCTCCTTAATCCCAAAAAAACAAAACTACTGCTTTTTACTCCAACTCATAAATCAACCACTCCATTCTTCTCTATAACCTCTAACAATGCTACTAACATAACTCCAGATACTACCACCTGCCTACTAGGTATTAAAATTGATAATCGTCTTAACTATGATGACCATATTAACTCCACCATAAAGATTGTTAACAAAAAACGTGGAACTCTATAGAATTAAACCCTTCCTTACCCCCTCAGCCAGGAAAACTATTGCCCAGACCCACCTCATTTCTACCCTTTTCTATGCCTCTGCTATATATACTAACCTATCTAAAAACAACATCTCGAAACTTTCTACCTGTTATAATAGCATAGCTAGATTCATCACAAGCTCTCCATTTCAAACTCACCATTGCCTTAATCTCAAACAACTAGGATGGCTAGAATTGCAGAACCATATACTCTGTCAGCAGTTACTTATCACTCAAAAGATCCTATACCACCCCAATAACACCCCTATCCTCACTAATCTGATTTCACCATATACAAATCTAGCTACACTACGTTCTGCAAATAAACTCCTGGTCTCCTCGATTAAATCTAACAACAAAGCTGGTGACTTTTCTCAAACACTACAGGTAAAAACTGGAATCAGCTCCCTCCTGAACTATCTACCGTAGCTTCTACTTCTCTATTCAAAAAACATATTAAAGAACATCTTAAAACTCAGTGGCTTTTTCCTTGTGCTAACCCAGACTGAAACATTTTTCGCCTCCTGTTCATACCCCTTCCCCTCTCCCCTAACCTACGCCTCCAAATCTACTTACTTCTCTTTTTTTTCTCATAGTAATAGGATAAAATATATGCACTTGACTCTGTTTGCTCATACCCAACTTGTGTTTAGTATACTTTTTTTTTTTTTTTTTTTTTTTTTTTTAGTTTAACTTTTAGCATAATGTCTATAGTCAATATTTTTAATACTGTATATTTTTTCTTTAACCAGTGCTACCTCTGTACTGTTATTATACATGTCTTTGTTATATATTGTTAACTTTGTTATTGTTCATGCTTGGAGCTTTTCTCCCCGGGCCTCTACTGAAAATGGACATATATCCAGTTAGACTAGCCCGGTCAACAAATGTAAAATAAAAAATAAATAAAATAATATAGAATTCCCCAGTGATGGTGACATATTACAGAAGGGGCTGCCACACACAAATGATTGGTGCCAAACTCATGCACTGAACCTTAAAGCATGCAATGGCTTTCTGTCCCCTTTGGCTAATTATAATATACTTAGCACCCCTCTAAGCTCAAACACAGTGTTGTGAGACTTGGGAACAAGTGTTGATAGCAATCTACAGTTTCATCACTGTGTGTCCATAGTGGTAACACACACACATTCTGTATTGCACACATCATACATATCCAAGACCAGGGTGGTCATACCTTTGCTGTACTCTACCTTTATCAGACCACAAACTGAGTACAATTCTCCTTTCTGTCTGTAGCTCACCAGACATCTGCAGCAACTGGAGAAAACACAGTGTGGTGCCTATGAGACTCTGGGGCCTTAGACATGACATGTATGGAAAGACTGAAATACCTGTCAGTGTGTTCAGTATCATGCAGTCTGCTGAGAGGTGAGTTATGCCTGCCTTACAGAGAAGTATCAGACCCTGCCCTACTGGAAATGCTGGACATCTGCAGATCAAATGGGACAATAATAACTTAGCCCAGCATTCTCAACCTAGTGTGTGACATAAACAGAACATGCTGGGGAGACAGATATATTCCCCACTGACTTACAGTCCTTTATAAATAGGATCCCACTGCATGTGAAGCAGTGATCTTCAATGACCATGTTCAGGCACAACTTGACTACTGGTCGGGGATTATAAAGTCATCTTTGGGGTGGCACCTATGCCCCTCATGGACAGGACCAGTTGGTGCTGATCACAAAATCACTCTGCTAACAATGACTATCCAACTATGCTCAAAATGGCCTTGTGTTTTTACACATGTAGGCTTCTAAACACCGTAGGGACATTAGGCTAGTAGCCTCCTATGAATTAATGAAACTATGAGCCAGTGCAGGCCTCCCAACATTTTTCTGTCACATGGCCTGCTAATATCATCTACTATAAGTTCACCTGCAGTCTTGTAAAAGTCAGACTTGTGCTGTGGTGCTTGTGTAACATACTGTGTTATGTAGACTGTGTACTTAGATAAGTAGGTGGTTTTGTTCTCACTGCAGTCAACTGGGCACCTCTGTGTGTCTCTGTACAGAAGACCAGAAATGTGTATACCATAGTTACTTCTCCAATACCATGGATTGACAGTATTTTGATTCTTGCAGATGCCTACACATCAATTTCCCGCAGCCCACTCAACAATTTGTCCCCTACATGGCCTGCTGTCATCATCTACTATAAGTTCACCTGCAGTCTTGTAAAAGTTAGACTTGTGCCATGGCACTTATGTAAAGCATTGTGTTCTGTAGTCTGTGTACTTAGGTAGGGATTCTGTTCTCACTGCCGTCAACTGTGTGTGTGTGTGTGTGTGTGTGTGTGTGTGTGTGTGTGTGTGTGTGTGTGTGTGTGTGTGTGTGTGTGTCTGTGACCTCTTACTTGACATTACAGAGAGCATTTTACACCAACATGCAGGACACTGTTATATTCTCCTCAACATACATTGGTGATGTCATCAGCTATAAAGTGTTGTCTGACACACTCCAAGTCAGACTTGTGTCATGGTGCTTGTGTAAAGTACTGAGCTCTGTAGTCTGTGTAGTTAGATAGGTAGGGTTTATATTCTCGCTGTAGTCAGCAGTGTGTGTGTGTGTGTGTGTGTGTGTGTGTGTGTGTGTGTGTGCGCGTGTGTGTGTGTGTGTGTGTGTGTGTGTGTGTGTGTGTGTATGAACTCTGCCTTGACATTACAGAGAGCTTTTAATATCAGCATGTAGGACACTGTTATGACCATATTCTACTCAACAGACACTGCTGATGCCATCAGTTATATCATATTTTTGGATATGCAGTAGTCCAATCAGGGCAGGGTCAGACACCGACCTAGTGGCCAGGCAGACATCACCTCATCCTATAACAGACACATTACAGTGACATGTCCTTAACTCTATCCACATGCATCATGACATGGTTTGTAGGCCCTGTATTATCTTCATGAGGAAGCCCTGTGGTTTCTCCAGCTGCTGCATGTGTCTGGTGAGGTACATGCTGAAGAGGGCATTATACTGTGTTACTGTTCTGATGAGGTTTGACAACAGTGCTGTCAGACAATCTTAAAATCTGCATATGATAGTATGACATATGATGTGCACAACATAGGCTTTCAATACTAGTGTGGATACCTGGTGATCAAATGTCAGACTGCTATCTACTTCTGTTCCCAGTGTTGGCATCACTGGGTGTCTGCAAAGCAGAACTATTGTCAATGCTGTGATTAACATGGAATTCTACCTTTCAGAGGTACAACATAAAAAAGACACATTTCTGCATTTAATTGTAGAATGTCTGCCTTTGTCCCAATGAATTTGCCTATGTTAGCTGCTCCTGTACTATGTTATCATCATTGGTCAACTAAATAATTGCACCCAATATGCAAGAATCAGCAAACTTGGTAAGAAATAGGTCATATACTTTAACCTAAAAGGTCAAAAAATACAGTCCAGGCAGTGAAGGGCCAACCACAGATCCCTGGAGTTTGCCAGCTGTAACAGCTCTACTGGTAAAGGCTGAGTCACCAACTTTCACAGTATGTGTTTAGTCAGTGAGCCAATTGGTTATTCATCTTCTGACATAAGTGTTTATCCCCAGTTGGGAGGGTTTATCAATGATACCTGCATGGGGGATTGTGTCAAAACTCTAGGGCAGATCACAATAGGCAGTATGCACTGTCTTCCCTTTATCCAGGCTTATCACATGGAAGCAATGGCCTTTAACAACATCACAGATCACCTATGGCATGACTCAGCACATACACCTTTCTGATACAGATGAATAGATACTTCAACACATCCTTCATGTAGGCTATATTCCCATACAAAGGTGTACATCAACATGGATCTATCTGAGTAGAGGGGACAGCACCTGATGCATCCTGACTCTCTTCAGCTGTGACATGGACCAACATGTGATCATGGATCTCTTATACAAGTTCACCATTCATATTCTGGCTTTATGCAACACACTTGCATGAGTTGCTAATGCTACCTGTGATAGATGTCTTCAAAGAGGTCATTGAGGGCATGCATAATTACAAAAGTATCATCTTGTGGAACTTGACCAAATCAAGGCATTTGGTACAAATCCACACTGAGATTTTCACTCAGCACTGTCATATGTGGTGATAAACAGCTGTATCAACAAATGGATAGACCATATCACATATGTGGCATCTCATTGTGTTGAAGTGTGTGATGTGACCTATATCTCAGGTCCAGTGATCAGGTCTGTATATCAGTGCTGTCTGCTAGACCCTTTCCTGTCCATTAGTTAAGTGAAGGACATCACAGATGACATACAGCTGCCTGAAGGACTACAGAATGTGGGCAATCATTGACTCCAGCTGTGACATTACTGTAATATAGACAGTAGCATCACATAACAAACATTTCTTCCACAGGTATGACAGTACATGCATTACAAGGCACATGGGGAGATTTGTTAATTCAGGAAACAAACACACCACCCAAGTATATTGTGGACATTGCACCCTATAATCAGACCAATAAGTATGTGACCCATGTGCTGGTGTAGATGGTAAGTGGTACATTTCACCAGCATGTGGTCACAGTACTGACTACTCCTTTGAATGTAACACAAGTACTGGGTATGTGAACGATACCCACATTAGAGGCCATGATACCTTTATGGTTACCAGCCTTCATCCCACCAATAACTGTGCACAGTGCATCCTTCTTCATGTACCTCCCAACACATCTTCCAGTGATGTGTAATGGAAGTGTACCACCTTTGTCACAGTGACCTGTCACACATCTTATTGGCCATACCTTGATATTCTTTCTGATGCAATATACATGACTGTCTGATGGTGTGGAACACCAATCACGTTGTTACACCAGATGCATGTCTGTTACTTGTTATGGTTATGCACATACTGCATATATAGGTGTTTGACAACATTAGCAGCATGTATATCATTCATGACAGTATGGATTGTACCATAGATTCACAAGGCAGCTAGCCTGTATTGCTCATACTGTCGCATACAGGTAAAGCAGTTGTCCCTCCAAACACCTTCAGCAGATGTAAGAGTGGCAGGACAGTGTGCGTGGTTACCACCATAGAGTGAGGATGTGTCATAATAGTTATGTGTGTGTGTGTGTGTGTGTGCACGCGCGTGTGTGTATGTGTGTGTGTGTGTGTGTGTGTGTGTGTGTGTGTGTGTGTGTATGTATGTGTGCAGACTCATCTCTTATCACTGTAAATTACATATGTTATGTCAGAGGCATGGGATTACTGGTGGTATTATTCTGATATTGTCCGTGATTGTGGATGTGTATGGTAATGTTTTCCATGAACCTTTATCTGTCCTCACCTTGCTGGAGACCTGTGCTAAGAGTGCACTCATATTCAGGTATATCACTTTGCACAGCTTCACAATATGCACCATACCCAAATTGTATGTCAGATCCCTGATAAATGTCCTCTACATTATTCATGTAAGGATGCTTATCTCTACAGACATCCTCCCCATTGTTGACACCTTGTGTGACAGTCACATAAAACACATTTGCATTGTACAGTCCCTAGTGTACCATACAGATATGTGATCAGTGTTGCTGCTACAACCATCTTCAATTGACACGCGCTCATATGTTGTACATTCAATAGTTTCACCTGTACTCTTTTCTTGTGTTCATTCCTACAGTTTTTTGTGTGTCTCTGTTTGATATACACACACTTCCCTTGACTGTTCGTTTTACTTGGCAGTAGCATGACCTATTACAAATCATTTACACAGCTTCAGTACACAGTACGAGGAATGGGGTATCACAATACTCTGCACTGTCAGTACACTGTCCTGTACTATGTTTGGACCATATACTTCACATTCATACCTCTCAACTGTCCAGATATTCCTGGCTGATCAGATGTTTTCCTTATTACATTTTGGCTTTCTGTTATATCACTGGAATGATCTTAGGATGGTGTGAGTCAATATGACATACATTTTAGGTTATAACTCTCAACTGTCCTGATTTGTGCAGAATATCCACTTTTTATCTCATATTTTTTTATCCTTTCCACATAACATATTGTTTTTGTAACAAATCACTGGCATGTCATTGCAGACTGAAATCACAAACTGACAGACATTTGAGTTTCAAACTTCATGCTCTTCAGAAAGTTCACAGTACTGCACAACCTAATTCCATCAACTTCCTAATAAGTTTGGAAGACCTATATTAAAAATTTGTCCCTAGTTTGCGGCCTTTGCCCCCCCATTATATATGACTTTGTCCAGATTTCTTGCTCTAAGAGGTTGAGAGAATTTCATTCTAACACATTTCTATGTGGAATCTATGTTAAATATGTCCCTATTTCTGGTTATTTGCCCCCTCATTATGTTGGCCTTAGTGCAGATGTGTTGCACTAACAGATTGACAGCTATCTGTGAAGTTCTGGTGATCACTTTGGCATTCTGTACAAATTCACAGGCCGTAACTGTACTCCTTTACACAGAATTGATATCTGCATTTATTTACATAGTTTTCTGGCCAGCAGCACTGTTACTGGCCAGGAAACTTAGTTTAGATGTGCCACAGGTGCAATTAATATGTATTGCATGATACGGCTTGCCTTGCACCATTGTGCAGACATGTAAACTCTGTGTGGGATTCGCTCAGAGCCTACATGGAGTTTATTAAATCCCAGGAATAGTCTATCCATATGGTATTCCTGTCTGTTCAAGGTTGATCAAGAAAAAATACACCAGCAATTCCAATAGTTTTTCTGTGCTGTACTGAAGAGTGATATGTCAGACAATACATACCTATCCTTGAGTGACAATTCAGATATTACAAAAAAATAAATAAATAAAAATGTTGGTTATCATGGATGCACTGAGATGTACTTAATGCAAAATATTGTAAATGTGCATCTACTGAAATTAATATGTTTCTATGCAAGTTCAAAAAAAATGTTATCCTTCCACTGCACTACCTAATTCTAACCCCCCTGGCCATTTTAGCTTTTCATCACAAAGTTGGGAGTTTAAAATAACAAGTGGTAACCAAAATGCTATCTTATTGCATTTGTTAAGCATATCTATATATTTACATCAATATCTAACTATAGACACACACACACACACACACACACACACACACACACACACACATATATATATATATATATATATATATATATATATATATATATATATGTACACATAGAGATATAGCTTGAGATATAGGTATATAGATAGATATACACACAAAAATATATTTTTTTCTGAACATCATTTCTAAATAATGCTGAGCTACTCCAAAAGACACTATTTTGCCTTTATTTAACTAGGCCATAATTTTCGGCTACTAACTGTATGTGCTAATAGAAGCCCTTTTATCACCTCACATTCTTAATTATTACTGTAAACTTCCCCAGTAGAATGACACATAAAAAATTTCTCAAGTGACTTCCTATAATTTGATTGCTCAGTACTAGGCCTTTCAACATGTTATTTCACATCAGCATCCCTGACTTACTACTTGTGACAGTATACTCTTCCAGGACTGCTGTAAATATGATAAGGCAGCTGATGTAACAGTAATAGTTAAATCAAGCTCTGCACCTAGCAGCTCCCAAACCTGAATAACAAAGTTGTGATGCTGCACTTAACTATCTGATACTTGACTGATAAATGTCCTCTTTGCTTAAAGCAAGATGAGAAACTCTTGTAGTCTTCTACCTGACCAAAGACCCTTGTCTCCCCCATAGTGCCTTTTTTAGTAAAAGTCATGAGGTAGATACTACCAACATAAAAAGTTCAAAAAAATCGCAGATTAAAGGTCATGCTGCTAAACGCAGGGAGTCTAAACATGAAACTGCATTCATTGCAAGCATTCATAACCCTGGAAGATGCTGACATTTGTGCAGTCACAGGAACCTGGTTCAAAGCTGCAACGTGCATCCCAGCCTTACCTACTTACTCATCCTATCATACATTAAGACCCCAAAATGTGGGCAACAAAGCCAAAGGAGGTGGAATTTCAATATATATATTAAACACACACACACCTCCAGGCTGGTCAAACAGTATGACGCACAGGAGACACTCTAGGTGCAGTTAACCACTGACAAGCCCCTATTCAAATTATAGTTAGCTACAGGCTCCCAAATTTGACTCAAGATGCCCACTACACCTATCTGAACCTCTTCAAATCTATCACGATTCAACCCTTTACCCTGATCCTGGGTGATTTTAATTACCCAACCATAGACTAGAAAAGCTACTCATGCCAGAGCACAAATGCCCAGAGATTCCTCGATTTTATCAATGCAAATGCCTTGGAACAGCTAGTCGATTCCCCCACAAGAGATGATAATATTTTGGACTTGGTATTAACCAACATGAATAACCACTGTAGCATCCCTACAGTATCATCCATCCTGATAAGTTCCGACCATAAAGCGGTCACTTTTAAATTCACCATCTCCCCTGACCTCCACTAGTTATGGTCAAACAAAAAAAATTCTCCAAAGCTGATTACAACCTCCTGAGGGATTTTTAAACAGCTTCATAGCCCCTTCTCCCACTGTAGGAACTGGCACCAATGTCCAAATCTACACCAAAGTACTATACAATCATTTATATAGATGCATGGATTCAGGAATACCTGACAGGACAAAATCATCCTCCGTAAGGAACTGTAAACCTGTCTGGTAGACATCTGCAATAAATAAACTATATAACAACAGGAAAAGAATTGAAGGAGCAGGTGCCCAACTGGACACAATCTCTCCTTAGCCTAGACAATAGACAAGCAAATAAGAGCACTAGTGAAATCTTGTGAAGCCAACTTTGAATCCAAATTGGCCACATTTACTAAAGACAACCATAAGGCCTTCTTCACATATGTCTGCAGTCTCAAAGGAAGCACCCAGATCTGTTCAGAACTGGTGGTCAAGGAGACGACATACACAAATGCTATAGATATAGCCAATGTACTGGCTGACAGATTCAGTGAACACTTCTCCCTTCTGTCTCCCCATCAGTAAATCAGGACATCCCCAGTACCTACCCACCACCTCTTATTTCTAGGGAACAGGTCATCACTGCCCTCTCAAAGGCAAAAGTGACAGCCTCCATGTGACCCGATAACATCCCAGGCTGTATCCTACATGAACTCAGGCATGAATTGCAGCACCATTAGGCACCCTATTCAACCAAAGCCTGAGTACCGGCTTTGTCCTAGCTGAGTGAAGGACAGCCACTGTCATCCCTTTACACAAAGGTGGAGTGTCCACCAATCCAGGAAATTATAGACTCATCAGCCTAACTAGCCTGATCTGTAAGGTCATGGAATGGATTATCATGGACCTCATTAACAGGGACATTGGCAACCTCCAAACACTTGACCCCACACAGTTTGGCTTTGTCAAGGGGGGAGTATAAATCTAGTTGACTTCTTTGAGACAGTCACCAAAGCCATGGATGAGGGGGAAGATGGTGCACACCACCTACCTTGACCTGGCCAGAGGCTTCAACACTATTCCCCACTTGGGCAAAATAGATAGACTTTCTCAACTAGACATCAATCCATATGTTACCAGATGGGTAGCAAACTAGCTCATGGATAGAACCCACCTAATCAAAATAGGGGAAGCCAACTCAAGCAGTAGACCATAATGAGCAATGTACCCCAGGGAATCGGTCTTAGGGCCTCTGTTATTGGGGGTAAAATTCTCATAGGTGCAGGCCAAAGCCAGTGGGCTATGGCTTACCAAGTTTGCAGATGACTGCAAGCTGGGTGCAGTCATCAGTTCCCCAAGTAATGTGGACGTCCTCCAAGAGGGCCTCATCCAAACAAATGACTGGTGCCAGAAACATGGCTTCAAGCTGAATGCCAAAAATGCATCATCATCCCTTTTGGGGAGAGTAACATCCCCACATATTATCACATTAATAACAACTTCCTAAGTGCACAATCAGTAGTGAGGGATTTGGGCACCCAGGTTGATAGCAACCTGACTTTTGACCACCATGTTGCTTCTGTTGTATGGAAAGCTTCTACATGGCCCACTTCATAACTAAGGGTATCTCATCCAGGGACAAAGAGGTCATAACATCCCTGTATTCTTCCCTTAGAAGGCCAACTATTGAGTGCAATGCCCCCTTTGGCATGTACCTCGCAAAGCACATGCAGCAGTTGGAAAGACCACAGAGGTTCCTCACCAGGAGAAAACAGGGCCTCAAACACCTGCCCTGCATAGATAGACTTAAAGCTCTGTCCCTCTACTCAATTTCATACAGACTCCTCAGAGGTGACCTCTGTCTGGCATACAAAGCAATCTCAAACCCTGCCTTAATGGGACTGCTGCATATCCACAAGTCAGGCTCCACTCGAGCAACCCATACACGTAACCTCAACCTGGTCTGTGATATCAATAGGACTTGTTGGCAGGACAGATCTGTGTCCCAGAGACTCCCCATCTGTGGAACAGACTCCCTCTCCATGTCAAGCAGAGTACCTCATTATGCCTTTTTAAGTGCAACCTGGATAACTGGATGGGAAACAGAAAATACACCCCTGGGATTCCACCTGTGTCCCTGCTGGACAGAGGCTCTGGGTGCTGACTTGTCTAACCATGGGCTAAACTCTTGGCTAGGCATATAAGGGCCTCAGGGCCAATAGCTTAGTAACCTCCTATGATCCTATGATCCACTATTTCCAGCATAATGTGACCAAAACTTGCTTATATTGATTTACTTGCATGTTATTTAAGAAAATCCTCATTAGTGTTTTGTTAGAAAAACATATGCTTAAACTGACAAATGCTGCATTTTGCAACAACAGTGTGAAAGTAATACCAACAGAGTTAAGGGCATGCCTGGATTTGCATATACTAAGGAAATGTTTCCAATTTGCATAAATTCTGAATTTCACCAAGGATTTTAAATACCAGGTTTAGTGATTGTTTTATGATAACTAAAACATTATAATATACAGTCATTTTATTTATCTCACCTGCCTGGAAAAATACAGTCTTTAAATGAGTAGTATAAGTGTTGCAACTGAAATTAAACCTATAAAGTTCAGAAATGCTTACCATGATGTAAAAGTCTTAACTCTTTGAGGTAAACTTGGCCAATTCAGAGACTGCTGTCTTGCCACAGTTTTCTCCAGGCAGTGGCCAAATTGTAGATATCTGTCTCAATAGGGAACCGGTTCTGGCAGTGATCACTAAGGCCAAAAACACAGTGTCAATGGGCCCCCCAAAATTCCTAGGATGCCTTTTAAATAGCTTGAAACATGACCTAACAGGACCACTTGAGTCACTTTTCAACTATAGCTTAAAAACAGGCTTTGTACCAAGAGAATGGAGGACTGCAATGGTTACTCCACTTCACAAGTGTGGACCACTAACTGACTGCAGAAACTACCGACACATTAGTGTGACTAATCTAATATGCAAAGCCACAGAATAAATTATCATGGAAATGATCAACAAAGACATAGGCAACATTTAGACACTGGCTCAACCCGGTTTGTCTTTTTTAAGTGAAGGTTGTGCCTAATAAACCTAGGTGGACTTCTTTCAAAAGATCACCAAGGCAATAGATGAGGAGAAAATGGTGTATACCACCTACTTAGACCTGGGTAGGGTGTTCAATATAATACCCCATTCAGGTATAGTTGATAAACTCACTGAACTGGGCATAAATCCTTATATAACTTGCTGGATTGCCAGCTGGCTCAAAGACAGGATTCAGGAAGTCAGGACTAGTGAAACCACTTCAACTTAGAGACTGGCCATCAGCAGGGCTCCTCAGGGCTCCATGCTGGGACCACTCCTATTTGGCATCTATGTCTCAGAGATAAAGGCTGACCAAGTTTGCAAATGATTGCATACTGAGAACTATCATAATTCCTCCATTTCACAAACATCATACAAGAGGGTCTAACACAGACAAATGACTGATGTCAAAATCACAGATTAAAACTCAATGCCAAGACATGCATTATTGTGAATTTTGGGGAAACTGCCACCCAAGCTAATTTATCCATCTGCAAAGCACCCCTTAGAGTTGAAACATTTACCAGGGATCATGGAACATGTATATACAATAATTTGGCCTTTGACCAAGATGTGGCCAATGTAATAAGAAAATCATTCTATGTCACCCAACGTATAGGTAAGACCATGGCATCCTGGTTCAAGGTAGTAATAGTCCCACTATATTTGGCCATTACCAGACCCATCATTGAGTATAATTCCCCCTTCAGCATGTACTTTGACCAGACAGATGCAACAGCTGGAATGCCCACAAAGGTTCCTTACCAAGAGAATCCAGGGTATGGACATATTGTTGTATATGGATTGCATTTAAGCCCTATTGCAATACTCAGTCTCCTACAGGTTATTAAGAAGCAATCAATACCTGCCATGCAAGGCAACCTTGGATCTAGCTTGGATGGATCTTTTGCATATCCCCAAAATGATCAGCATCAGAACCACTAGATCAAATCATGTAAATTCTGCTTGTGATATAAATTAGACATGTTGGTGAGACAGATTTGATTCAGAGGATCCCCATACTCTGGAACAGACTCCTCATTCATGTGAAACAGAGTCCATCCCTAACCCTGTTTAAACAAATTCATGAAGTTCACCTTGGCTTTGGCCCTCATGTCTCTGATGAACAGGGGCAGACAGTAATGCCCAAACTAACATCCCCCACATAACTTCTAGAAACTTCCTAATAAAGTCCCTCGTAATAAACACCCATGATACATAGTGACATAATTGGGCTGGGTTGTATTGTGTGGCTACTCTTATAAAGGCTGTAGTAGTAATTAACCTACTATATGGCTATAACTCTATGAACCAGGTGGAGCCATGTGCAAGTACAGCAGTCAGGGGAACTAATTAATGTAAACTAGCCATGTGTGTTGCCACAGAAATAGTTCTGGCAGGAGACTGATACAGTAGAGTGGAGAATCACTGTAGCAAGGTATTATTATTTTTTTTTATTTATTTATTCATTTAGTTATTTATTTTATGGACAAAAGTGAATGTCATCTTTTAAAAGCATTCACCCATTCTCCTCTATGGGAATGGCTGTGGCTTGTACTGCAACTACAGGTAGGTTTCCCAGATGTGTGTCTGTGTGTGTGTGTGTGTGTGTGTGTGTGTGTGTGTGTGTGTGTGTGTGTGTGTGTGTGTGTGTGTCTGTGTCAGCCTTTGATTCTTGGAAGTTTAATTACTAAGCAAAGCCATGTTTACCTAAAGAAATCAAATTCACTTTTGTGCACATTTACCTGCCTCAGTAACAATAGCTATTTTCAAACTTTAACCCATAAAAAAGATACCAAAACGTAGGTACCACTGCTTGGTTTATCATTTGTTCTTATATTCATAGCCATGAAATAAAATCTAGTTCATTACCTTGAAGCGGAGGGATCCTAAATGATCCTGACTGAAAACTAGTAGAGGCATTTTACTGTTGCTAGCATTACTTTAAAACATAAGTTTTGCCTGTCTATATATATAAAATCCCATGCACTTCTGTTGATATATAATAATGCTTTTTTCTTTTGCTTGTCTACTTCTGTTTCTTGCCTGTACAATCAATGGCTTTGTTTTCATCTATATACACATACTTCTCATAGCATATTATTGCATAGAGTGTTGCTCATTTTCATCAGAAAAAATTCAATGTTCAACACTGTTCCACATATTAAGAGTTTATCACATTTCTTGTCAGGAATATTTAACAAATATTCATGGCAAATAGCACTGAATCATAACAACACATCAAAATAACTTTTGTATTTATAAATAAAAACCTTGGGATTCAATAAACTCTGTGTAGGCATCTCATGAAGCCTACACGAAGTTTATATGTTTGCACAGTAAGCAGCAGTGATTAATGAATATTCATGCCATGGCTCACCATCTAACATAAGCAAGCAGGGTTTTGTGGCAGACAGAGGACTGTGCAAAGCAACAATGATAGTGAACTTAGTTAAAGCATAGCAAACTGTGTTAGTGGGATTGCAAGCAATGTCACAAGGACCACAACAGTTTTTCATATATTACTGTATTATGTTGTGGGGACAGGACATTGTAAGTGTACACTACAGCATACTGGGCTAGCAAGATTGCATGGAATGCTGCAAGAAATACCAGGGTTTTTCATATATTAATCTGTTATGCTGCAGGCACAGGACAGGACAGTGTATATAGTGCTGAGTATTGCGGAATCCCATTCCAGGAAGTCTGTACAAGTTGTGTCAATGATCTGTAAGGGTACGTGGACTGCCATTTATAAGAAACTATCAGAGGAAGTGTGTTTATTGAATAGGGACGTACAGATGAAGTTTAGGAATGAACACTAGGAAGGAGGAGGACAGGTGAAACATTGTAATGTTGCAGCAGGAACACTAATCACATCTCCACATGGCACAGTATGAACTGCACAGTTACAAATGTATATGATGTGACTGTCACACAAGATAATATAACAGTGGAGAGTGTCTGTGTGATATAAACATCCAGACATGAACAATGGAGAGGACATGCATCATGGATTGGGTTGGGTGCAGATTGTGAAGCTGTGCAAACTGATTTGCCTGGGTATGCCTGTATTGTCAGCAGAGGCTTCCAATAAGTAGGACACAGATGCAGGCTCAGGGACAACAGTAAAACCATCATGCACAGTCAAGTACAATATCAGAATAATACCTCCAGTAATACCCATGTCTCTGACACAACATATGTGTTATACGATTGAGCATAAATGGTTCTGCACCAACGCACTTGTACAACTATTAGGACATGTCAGCAATCTATGAGTGTAATCAAATACACTCTCCTGACACTAACATATGCAGAAGGTGTGAAGAGACACACTTGACATTAAGATCACTATAGGCTAGTTGACTGGTGTGCATGGCAGAGATATATATATGGCACAATACACACTGTCATGAATGTAAACCATGCAATCAATGTCAATGAACAGCTATGTATATCATGAATGCATCACTGAAACAGACATCACACGTGTGTGGTATTACACCTTGATGGGGATTCTATGCTTGTGCATCAGATAGTAATGTTTATGCAATAAAACTAATACATAGGTATGCACAAATAGATATGTGTCAACCCACAATGACAAAGGTGGTACATTTCAGTTACACATCATTAGAAGATGTGTATGAAGGGACATGAGGAAGGGTGCCTTGTAATCAAGTACTGGTGTGGTGAAGGCTGTAAACTATGCAGGTATTATGGCATGCCATGTGGATGTCCAGCACATACTGATTAGTTGTGTTACATACAAGGGAGTACTCACTACAATGGACACATGCTGATGGGCATTCCACATATCATACATCCCAGGACACAGGATGCAGGCCACATAACAACTAATCTGCTGACAGGGTGTGATGTCTACTTGATTCTGGGTTTGTGCATTTGTTGGATGATCATGATGTGTATGTCAAAGTGGATAGATCTTACATTAGAATAGTTACTAATAGGGTGTATGATTATTTAGATGAACTACTAATGAATAGATCAATTACTGAGACTTTATTTGGTTTTCTGAAAGTGACTCATCTGGTCATTCCAGTGATCAAGGGACTCCCCAGAATACATAAATCTTTGGTATCACCCCCTATGAGACCCATTGTGTTGGGAGGTGGTTGGGTTACTGAATCACTTTCTGTTTATGTTGAAGGTAAATTAAAGAAGGTGGTTCCTATGATTGACAACATATTGAAATATACCATGCACTTCTTAAATGATATCAATGAATACATTGCCAAAACTGATGTATCTTCCCTTTTGATGGTTACCATGGATGTCAAGAATCTGTTTACTTGTATACCAAGTGATTATGATACAGATGCGATAAAAAGTGTTTTATTACAACGAAGAGCCTTCCCTAATGCTGAAGTTGAGATAGTTTGTACATTCCTGGAGCTTATTTTGAGTAATAACTTGTTTCTATTTTGTGAAAAGATTTTTCTGCATAAATGGGGTGTTGCTGTGGGCACCCCTTGTGCTAATTCCTATGCAAATTTAGTCATGTACTTTTGGGAATTAAGTCATCTACACAATAGTCCATATATTAATAGAGTTAAATTATATAAAAGATTTGTGGACGATGTTTTTATGTTTTGGGATGGGGATCATAATTCCCTGCTCCAATTAATAGAGCAGTTAGAATTAACTACTGATTTTTTTAAATTTACTGTTACTATCTCTTATGATCGTGTTGATTTCCTTGATGTATCTGTTTATAAGAATCAGGATGGGAATGTTCATACCACATTATTTAGGAAATCATGTTGACGGAATGGGCTCTTGAGCCATGATATTATGCATCCCCATCACATTTGTCCAAATATTATTAAAAGCCAATATATGAGAGTTCAAAGGATATGTGAAGGGAGTGAGACCCTTAACTTGGAGATGCGCAAAATGAAAAGCATATTTTTGGATAGAGGTTATAAGAAGAACATGATACAGAGAGTGGAAAGGGATGTAACAACACATGTTAATAATGTGCAGTCTGAATCTGCAGTTATTTCCCCACCCAGTAACAATGTTCAAATACGGAATAGGAAATATTTTTTCTTTACCACATACTATACTAGTAACAACAAAGTGGTAAAAGATATTGTTCACAAATATTGGCCACTTTTACCCACTGATGACTCTTCTGCTAGAATTGTAGGTGACACTCCACATTTTACATTTTGCACTAATGCTAACTTGAAACAGCTTTTATGTAAGGATAACAGGAACAAGCATTCCATAGAGAGCAAAAGATTAGGTACTTATGCATGTAGAAAGTGCAAATTTTGTGATAATGTACACAACAAATATTCAATTGTCCCAACACTTTGTTTAAATTTGAACCCAGGTTCTATGCTGATTGTGATACTAGTAACCTGGTGCTTGGCCACCTATGATACATGCCCATGTTATTACGTGCACAAAACCACTCAGAGGCTGAAGGAACGTATAAGTAAACATCTATATGAAATACGCAAAAAGAATGAATTGAATGCTTTGGCCAAGCATGTGATGATATTTCCTGAACACCATTTTTTGTTTAGGGTTTTACAACCAGTGTATAATAATATCAGAGGGAATTGATACCAATAACTTCCTTGAACAACAAGAACTTCACTGGATACTGAGGTTACAAGCATATAAATATCATGGAATAAATAGTAGTGTGTCTATTAAGCCTGTATTGAAAGGACGCAGGCTAAGAAAAGTTTAAATTTGTGCTCTGTGTTTTTAATGCTTAATTGATACTTAATTAGTTTTAATTGTTATGAGCTGTTGGTTGGTTATTCTATTGCATTTAAACTGAAGGTTTTTTTGATTTTAGAGGATCTGATGAAGCGTACTTGATACGTGAAAGCGGCTGTCCTATTTTATGGTTTGTCAGTATTAAAAGAGACTTTTTATTGCAATGGCTGTCCTACTGGCATTTTGTTATTATACACGTTTGTTTTCTAGTTGGGACCCTTGTTTTTCTTTGGTGATTTTGTTTCTAATATAACACTTTATAGCTGATGACATCAGCAGTGCCTGTTGAGGAGAATATAACAGTGTCCTATGCTGGTGTAAAATGCTCTCTGTAATGTCAATCAACAGCTCACACACAGAGTTGATTATAGTGAGAAGAGAACTCTTACCTATCTAAGTTACACAGACTACAGAAGACAATACTTTATGCAACCACCACAGCACAAGTCTGACTTTTACTTTGCTGCAGGTCAACTTATGATGGATGACATCAGCTATGCATGTTGGAGAGAAGACTTTGGGAGGTCTGCACGAAATGGATATGTGGACATGTGCAAGCATCAGAATACTGTCAATTCATGGTATTGGAGTAGTAACTGTAGGATACATGCTCTTCTAGCTAGACACAGAAACACAAATGCTCTATTGATGGCAGTGAGAACAGAACCCCTACATATCTATGTGCTCAAACTACAGAGCAAAGTAGGTTATGCAAGTGCCACAGCACAAATCTGACTTTTACTTTGCTGCAGGTCAACTTATGGTGGATGACATCAGCTATGCATGTTGGAGAGAAGACTTTGGGAGGTCTGCACGAAATGGATATGTTGACATGTGCAAGCATCAGAATACTGTCAATCCATGGTATTGGAGTAGTAACTGTAGGATACATGCTCTTCTAGCTAGACACAGAAACACAAATGCTCTATTGATGGCAGTGAGAACAGAACCCCTACATATCTATGTGCTCAAACTACAGAGCAAAGTAGGTTATGCAAGTGCCACAGCACAAATCTGACTTTTAAAAGACTGCAGGTGAACTTATAGTAGATGGCATCAAGAGGCCATGTAGTAGACAAAATGATGGGAAACTGCATAGGTTCATAGCTTCATATGTACATAAGTGGCTACTAGCCTAATGGTCATATGGTGTTTAGAAGCCTAGTTGAGTAAAAATGCAGGTACCCTTATTAAGCATAATTGGATGATCTTTTTTTAGCAGAGCTATTTTATGAGCAGCACCAACTGGCCCTGATCAGGAGGGACATAGTTGCCACCCCAGAGGTAACTTTACAATCACACAACCAGTAGTCAAGGTTGCGCTTGAACAGGGTCATTAAGCAACACTGATTGACTTGGAGTGGGAGCCTGTTCCAGAGGAGTGTAAGCCATTGGGGGATGCATCTGTCTCCCCATCATGTTCTGTTTATATCACAAGCTAGGTTGACAACCCTGGGCTATGTTATTCTTGTCCCATTTGATCTACAGATGTGCAGTATTTCCAGTAGGGCAGTGTCTGAGACTGCTCTGTAGGGTAGACATTGGTCATCTCTCAGCAACTTAAATGACATTGAGTACACTGACAGGTCTTTCAGTCTTTCCATGTATGTCATGTTTAGAGGCCCTAGAGTCTTCCTGGCAAAACCCTGTGTTTTCAACAATTCCTGCAGGTCTCTAGCAAGGTACAGACAGAAGGGAGCATTGTACTCAGTTAGTGGTCTGATGAGGGTAGAGTACAGCAGAGGTATGACCACCCTGGTCTTGTATGTGATATCAGTATGTATGATGTGTACAATGCAGAATATATGTGTCACCACTATGAACACATAGTGATGAAAGTTTAGATTGCTATCAACATGTGTTCTCAAGTCTCACAACACTGTGTTTGAGCTTAGAAGCGTGTTATGTATGTCATGATTAGCAGTGGTATTTCATTGCCAAAGGGGGCAATTAGCCATTGTATGCTTTAAGGGTCAGTCTGTGAGTTTGGAACCAGTCATTAGTCTGTGTCAGCCCCTTCTATAATATGTTATCATCATTGGGGACTCTATATGAGTGTGTCCAGTTAACAGTCATCTGCAAACTTGGTAAAACACAGGCCATCTACTGCTGCCTGTGCTTTAAAAGTATTTTACAAATTATCTGAGGGCCCAGCACAGTTCCTTGTGGTATTCCACTGATGAGTTGGCTAGTGGTGGAGGTGCAGTCCCCAACATTGAGAGTGTGTTTTCTGTCATTGAGTCAGTTGACTATCCCTCTAGTACTGTGTGGTGTAATACCCAGATGGGGGATCTTTACTATGAAATGAATAGTGTATAGTGTCAACATATATGTTATGTCCTGTTATCCTTCCTCCAGGTCTTTGGGATCAGTATCCAAGAAGTCCACAAGGATCAGCAATAAGCAAGCTCTACCCTTGACAAAAACAAAATGGGTAGGTTCAAGTATGTTGACGGTCAACTATGTCTCTGTGGATATGGTCCATGCTGATTCCTGCAGTACCCTTGCAGGTAATGCCAAGGTATATGGGTCAATAGTTGTAGTTCTGTATTTTACCAGATTGATGTGCATTGCATAGCACACAAAATATGATATTAGATTTTGAAGTGTGGTTGATTTATGTGTGTAAAAAGTACTGAGATCCCAGGTTTACAGTGCTGCGGGGGTGCAAACACATGGATGTATTGTAAATATATGACATACTCTTATTAAAGGCTCTCAGTTTGTAATATTTCCACTTGTAATTTCATGTCATACACATGAAATGGACAATAAACAGCAGTAATACAGCATAATATATACATTTACATAGTGAGGTGAGCAGCAGGTTTCCACAACAGTTAACAAAGTGCATACACATAAGAGATGCACATGTTTGCACGTAGGTAAGCAGTGCACAAATGCAAGCCACATTGCTAAAGCCTGACTGTTAGTACTGAGTCCATGAAATACACTTCTTACTTAACTGACTCTGTGACAGCAAGTCTTAATGCATCGATACATTCATTTTTTGGCCCAGATAGTACTGGGTTTCGAATACAGGTGTATCTAATAATTTAAAATGTTTTCCGTTACAGAGTAATAATGCAATGGCATGAATTGTTTATACAAAATGTGTTGCTGCATTTTGCTGTCTCTCACTGTTACTGCACATTGGTGCATGATGCACAGCTCCTCACAAACATGGGACCCAAAACGTGAAGGGATCCATTGTCTTTTTGTGCTACTTTTGTGTGTTGTGTGTGGTTCTATTTTTTGGCCAGATTAAAGTTGTTAAAATGGGGTAGATAGGAAAGTGGTGGAATAGGGAGCAAGCAGGGGGAAGAACAAAGTTTGACAGTTAGTACTGAGTCTCTGGAATTTACCAACTGATTCTGTGTCAGCACATGTTAATGCATTTAATGCAGTGATACATTCCTTTTTGGGACTAGATAGTACTGGGGTCAAATACAGCTGTATGTAAGACTTTTATCTGCTTTTGCATTACCATAGCATTACCATGATTTAAAGAAAAGATATGGGGAAGATGGGACAGTGCTGAAATGAGCAGCAAGCAGGGGAAAGAACAAAGGGAAAGCAGGGCATGAATGTGCAGGAGGGAGGTAAAAAAGAACAATAGCTATCCATTTCTTTAACAATGTAAACTTAATGTATCTGTTAAATATAAACTGGATTTGTAATGTCACCTCAAGAAAGAGGGGTGACCACAACACAATCATCCAAACAGGAACAAAAGAAACCACAAAATCCAAGGTGAAACAAACACAGGCAAGAAATAGTAACTCCACACAGTTTATTTAGAGGAATAAGTGCTTTCATCCGAAACAGTTAATTTGTCAGGAACTTCATCAGAAACAGTATAGATTCACCCTACACCAAATTTATGTAAGTAAAAGATTACATCATATCCTGTCTTGGAGCCCAAATGTATAAACACACCCCCTAATATAAATATATGACTATGCATATAAATACTATATTGGTATCAAGAATTTAAGAATATAAAAAAAAAACACTTAATTGTTCACAAAAGGCATAAACGCAATATAAAATATTAAAGAATTGGAAAATTTTAAGAAATGCAAACACAATCCCCTGGATTTACTATTCCTCCATGTAGGGTTAGTCCTGCACAGAGGCGGCCGTTTAGGAGCAGGACAGCAGCACGACATGCATAGTAATGAGGCACGCTGCCTGAGCTCCTAGTCTTACACGGAGTGTGTAAGAGTGCAGGGGGCATGTCTGAGAGCAGAGCTCTCAGAATATACACGCCCCTGCAAGGAAGAACAGCAAAAAGGGTAAGAAATGAGCAAGACCACTCATAGGTGTCCACATATCCCCACCAACAGTCCCCGTTGTGTACAACAGAAACAAAAGTATACATAAATAAAATGAATAAACCCTTCTAATTTTTTTTAAAAATCAGAGTAAAGCTAACTGTAGGTGCGTGGGTGTGCTCATCGTTTAGCTACGGTTAATGCAGCTTAAATGGCTGAAGAGGATAACAAGGAACATATATGTAAATGAAGTAATATAGCAACAGTGTTGTGGGCAGAGAATTCGCCTTATGAGCAGGCATTCCCAGTTCGATTCCCACTGCAGCACATTTTGTTTTCCATGGCAAAGCACATTATGACTAATATTTATGTTGCATAACCCACTAAATAACATATTTTTATGAACTAGAGTACTGTGGTAAATGCACATGTGAGATATCAGTGTCATAATGAAGAAAGCACTAGTAAGCAGGTTTAAGCACCAATAAGCAGTAGTAAGCATATTTCAGCACTAGTAAGCGGGTTTAAGCTTGTTTGCACGGGGCTAAGCAATGCGCACACAGGTTAAGCAATTATGAAGCTAACTCCCTGTAAGCATATGTAACCGGAGGTTAGCATTGCTTACCCTCTCGCAGACCCATGCAAACCCGCTTACAAATGCTCAAAAGTGCCTTAGTCACTCTGTATCCAATGGCCCTTCTTCTGCCCAGCAACAAAATAAACAGCCATGCAGGTCTCAAACCCAGGACTTTATACAACATAGTCACAGTAGTTAACCACCAAGCCATCACATAAGTACAGAAGGAAGAGGTATCAGCAAACAAGTGTTCACCATAGTAAAACCAAACTGAACCTGTGAAAGGAATAAGAATACAGACATATGTGCCTTAACCCACTACATAACATAAATATGTGAACTGGAGTAGAGTAGTAAGGCCAGAAGTCAGGTGTAATTGTAATAGAGAGTTGAAGTCCCAAATAAAACACAAGGACCCCATACAGTGCACATACAGATGAATCATGGATACCAGGCATACATATAAGGTGTAATGAATAATAACTCAATGCCAGAAAGGAATTCTAACAAAGTCTAATGTAAGCAACACTAAGCATTGCACAGGCCAGCTTAAGAGGTGTAAGCTATGTGTAGGCCAGCTAACTCAATGTGCCCAGTGTTATACCCCTTTAAACAATGCCAGCCCTAGGTAAGCAGGTTTTCCCATAGCCTAGCCTTTTCAAAACAGGCCAATCACAGAAAATTATGGGAAATCATCCCTACTTAAACCCAAGAGGCAGGAATACATCTCATAACTGGTTGTAGCTTCCCCTTGCAGGCACAATAGCAGTAAGGGGAGAAGGTGTGCGCTTTCAGGTGCAGTGCTGGTGCATCCAGGAGCTAAAGGTCATTGTAGGACTTCTTGTCACAGACCATGATCAGAGACTGCTGCAAGGCCAGTATACCAGGGCTCCCAATATAAGTCAGAGGCCTGGGACTGTCTCGCCCATGACCTCACCAGTGCCACTGGCATACATCAAACTGCTGAGCAGGTCAGTCATCACTATGCTGACCTGAAGCAGTGTAAGGGGGGCCTCTTGGAGGAGTGGCACCAAGAGGCTAGAACAGCAGGGGATCTTCCAATTGTGTGTAAGTATCACCCCGGTATGTGTGTAATGATTGCCAGCTCAGGTATATCATGGATAGGTATGGCTAAATATTTCTATTATGTCCCCTAGAGCTGCAATGGAGCGGGCCGTGAACCAGGAGGCCCACGTCTGTCGCCTGGCAAGGTTGTGATGCAAGGCAGGTCAGTAATACTCATGCATTTACTGTCATAGGAAATAAAACTAAAAGTAGTAGCAAATTAATTGCCTGTATAAAACCTGTATTGTTCAAGGCAAGTAATGCAAACACTAGAGAATATGGCAGGAAGAGTCTCATATTGTTTGTATGTCAATAAAAGTGTAATAGCCTGACAATAAAAGTCTAACTGCTGGACTGCATGTGTATACTCTGGTATCATATGGTAATGTAAATTTGCAATCATGTAATAGTACTGTTGTATTAAGCACTGTTACCCACACTGTGCACCATAAATTGAATGTGTAGGAATGCCTGAATATGACAGGTGTAATCCCCAGAGACCATTTAGTACAACTGAGAGGCACATAGACAGTAAACAGGGAAAATGCAGACAACAAAAACCAAATAGCACATGCAACTGACATGTGAACCATTGTTTTTTTAGCACATACACCCATGGTTCGAATCCTGCCAGTGGCAGTAGTCTGCATACAGAATAATACCCCACAACTGTACAGATATGTCCAGAATGTCCAGTAAAGTGGCCCGTATCTGTTGCCAATCAACCTGTCATCCCTGGGAAATCAGTGGGATGATCCCAGATGTATAGGCAGCAAACAGGAAATACAACTGATTGACACACATCTCTGAGAACAAAGTTGGCACACTAGCAACTTCCCCGTACCTTATGAGACTAAGAAGCCATGTATGTCCCATTTACATCCCAACTTGTCAAGCTGTGGTCAGAGTGTGTACAGTAATAGAGTGAGATGTGCATAATAGTAATGTGGAATCTGGTACTGTGTGTGGGAACATTCAGGTAGTGCTAATAAACATTTCTCTCACAGGTCTGCCAGATACCACCTCTGTGCTCAGAAATACAAGAATGATACCCAGTACTGGTACTGTTCACATTGGTATTGTATGGCATTGCGACTGATGCCATTGCTCTGAATAATGAGGTATTACACATCACTGTCACCCAGACTGTTCTACAACATATAACTGTCTAGGAATTCTGCACATGAGTGTTGTAATACAAGGTCAGAATGCAAAAACACAGGGGATTAATAAGAGAGAAAGCAGATAGGAGATATACAGCAATATCTATATAGCAGACACAACTGTGATGGGCAGTGTTTAAGTTGTAGCAGACACAGCCATGGTCTGAATCCTGGGAGTGGAAGTAGGCTGCATAAAGAATCATACCCCACAACTGTACAGATGAGGCCAGAATGTCCATTATATGGGCCCATATCTGCTGCCTTTCCCCCTGTCCCACTTGTAAGTCTGTGGGATGATGCCAGATGTTTAGCCAGCAAACAGGGAATACAAGTGATTGTCAAACATCTATGAGAACACACCTGTCACTGTAGCAACCACTGAAACTGTTAAGAGATTAATATTTCAGGTAGGTCCTATCTACACTCCCATGTTGTCAAGCTGTGACTAGAGTGTGTACAGTAACAGAGTGAGATGTATGTGCATAATACTAATGTGTAATCTGGAACTTTGTGTGGCAACAGTCAGGTAGTGCTAACAAACATTGCTCCCACAGGTACGTTGGATATGAACACTGTGCTGGTACTGTTCACTCTGGTATTGTAGGGAATTGCGAGTGTTGCAGTTTCTCTGAATAATAAAGTATCACTGATCATTGTCACCCACACTGTGCTACATAATATAACTGTGTGGGAAAGCATGTATATGTGTGTGTCAGGTCACTAAAGGTGGAAGAGGCCAATATTCTAGATATGTCCCAGCACACCAGCATGTGATCAACACATGGCCAGAGTCTGGGCAGAAAGAGTTGGATAGCTATGTGCAAAACATCAACCCAGAATCTGGGAGTATGTGCAGAAATAGTTAGTGTTAACAAACATTCCCTCTACAGGTATACCAGGTAAAAGGTGTATACTGCAGGTAAAACCAGTTCATGTGTAACGATGACGACAGCCATATCACTGTCCAAAGTAAGGCTATAGGGTAGTGTAGCAAGACTTGTAAGGTACTGATAACAGCACTGACTAGGAAAGTAATGTGGACTACAGGAATATGCTAGTTGTTAATTGACATCTTTATCTCCCCCTACTATATTTCCAACAATAATCAACATACCCACCCCAACTGGTATGTAATGACACCTATGTTCTGATAATGTCCAGTTGTTTGATAAATATTGTAATTGTTCCCATGCATGTGCTATATTGAATTATTCCAACATTGGTGGCATGGTTCCATCAATGGACCTGCATGCTGTTCTTATTACCACTGTGGTCCCATATATGCATTTCTTGTTTGCTATGCAACTGTTACGTATCTGGTGTCTGGGTTAATGGGAATATCTATGCATGCTGTTATTCCTAACCCTGGAATGTGTTGACTATTACTAACCCACATATGATGATGAAATCTAAACACTATAGCATGCTTGAGAAGGCCGGTCCCAGCGGACCCACCTGTCCCACCTCAGCTGGCTGAAGCATCAGGCACCAGCATGTCTGGGGCCCAACCCGGGACTTCCATGTCCATTGGTCCTATACCACCCTCGAGTGGAACTGTCTCAAGGGATGGGGCTTGCTCCCCATGGGAGCGAGCATGGACAGGCAACTGTGACCAGTCGCCAGGTCAGGGTCATAGTGAGTAGAGAGATCAGCCAGCAGTTTGGTGATCTTCTACGTCAGCTCAAGGGCTGCATGTCATGATTAGAGAGTCAGCCTGGCTCTGTGACTCAGCCCCCAGCACAGCCACCTTCGGGGCTGTGAAGGTACAGTGGTGGCTGCCCATGGATGGGGACCTCAGTCCTACTGTTTCCAGTAGAGGGTTCATGGGCTTCCGATTTCCAAACACCCCTCCCCATCAAGGTGTTTACCCCCACATGTGTCATATACCACCCCTGTATGCATCTTGTTTGTCTTGTGTGTTAACCTACCCAACCTACCTCCCCAAATATGCCTGCTACCCCTCAGCAACTTTCCACTCTCACCTGAAATAAAATAAAAAAGGGCAATCCGCTCCAACAAAAAAATCGCGCCCCATACATAGCTGTCCATTTTGCACACATGTCAACTGGACACATGTAATCCAGTCTAAATGGCATCACAACTTATTATTGTTGTCCTCACCCTTTCCCAGGGGTTTGAGTATCCAAGTCTACCTCCAAATTGAGTGTATATGCACAGCTGTTGCTGTAGAAGAAATGGGCAGGTATGGACCTTCCCTACACCCTTCCTGCATATCCCTGGCTAGTTTCCCTGCTATCTTTCCCTCTTTGTGCCCCTTTTTTCACCACTTTCCTATCAACCCCTTTTTCTTTTCTTTTAAAGAAATTAGCATGGGGGTAAGCGGGAGTAAGCACTTTTAAGCAGCAGTAAGCAGGGTTTAAGCCTGCTTGCTCAGGGGTAAGCAATGCCTACACTGGTTAAGCAATTGAGATGCTAAATCAGTGTAAGCAACTGTAACTGGAAGTTAGCAGTGCTTTCCTCTGCACAAACCCGCTTACATCTGCACAAAAGGGCCTTAATCACTCTTTATCCAATGGCCCTTGTTCTGCCCAGCAAATAAATTAGCAGCTTATGCAAGACTCAAACCCAGGACCCTGCACGCCAAAGACAAAGTGATTTACCACTAAGCCATGTCAGAAACATGTAACTCTAATGTATTCACAAACATAACATCCAGCCCAGTCATTCAACAGTACAGAGAATGTATTTCAACATGTAGATGTATGTGTGCGTGCAAATATATTAATATCTAAACAGATACAACATATCGATATATGTAAATATATATATATATATATATATATATATATATATATATATATATATATATATATATATAAATATAAACATATATAGAAATATATATGAACATATATACATGCAAATGCCTACATCTATAGATATATATATGCCTACATCTATATGTCTAAATATATACAGCAAGTTATATATATATATATATATATATATATGTAAGCAGATATATATATATATACACATATCTATGTAGGTATATACAGACATAGTTATGTATATGTAAGCAGATATATATATATATAGGTATAGACAGACATACATCTGTAGATAACAATGGGGAATTAAAAAAAACATATATGTCCACATGCACCGTTAATGGGATTGAGAGGCCCAAACAATATATGTTTTGTAAGAATAGGTATACCCCCCACAGCCAAACACATCTCACCTGCAATACACTACCAAGTGTTGCAGATCCCATAATCAGGACCAGACACAACATGGGCATCCCTAGGATACATATACACAGGCACATATATACAGATATACATAAATATATATATATATATATATATATATATATATATATATATATATATATATATATATATATATATATATATACACACACACATACACACACATACACACACACACACACACACACACACACACACATATATATATATATATATATATATATATATATATATAAATAGATATATATGTAACTACACATACACATGCAGAGATATGTATAGTAAGAAACATATGTAGTACGTGTACACAATATGGAACAGCCACTATGCCTACAGTTACCACCTTAATAACTGGACACTGTATGAGCCACCCATACAAATGACAATCATTGCCTGCAACATATACCCACAGAGAGGTGAAGGGCTATAACATCACACACAGGTCTGCATAAATGGGAAAGCTTTATTTGTGAACTATTACAGTTGTATTTGTCATGTCACGTAGCTGTTTAGACACTGACATCCATTTAATCAGAGTAATGCAACTGTGAAACAGTTATACTAATACAGTAGTCTGGTAAGGTTTACAAATGTTGTGTCCAGGCCGAAGCCAAGTAGTACAATAGTAAAGACAGACTGGGCCACAGGATACCAAACAATCCACAGTCTGTAATGCAGATGTATAGTTCAGCAGCCTCTATCTACACTCTGTACACAATCCCTAGGGGTAATGACCTCAGTTGACACAAAGGGATGTAACTGTTACATAACAAGGTATAACTGGCACCATTACAAGCACATTGAAAAACAGAACCGTCTGTATGACAGGAGGAGGTAGGCCTGCATTTACCCAAGGTGGATTGTATGGTAATTTACATCCAGATACCTTAAGGCAGCGTAGACATGGTGTGTGTGGGTGGTCATATCTGCTTTTATCATGTGTACCATTGTCTACTGACAGACATCCTAAGGGCATCACAGAACAGTTATTCCCCCATGACATTGGACTTTTACTTTTGGAGGAAACACTTAGATGGTAGGAGGGGGTATCGGACGATGATATTTTTATCTGTTTTGAACTTGCAGAACTGATATTGAAAAATAACTTTCTATTTTTTGAGGAAGAGTTTTTCAGGCAGGAGCGGGGTGTAGCAATGTGGGCCAGTTATACCCCCACCTATGCTAATATCATCCTAGCTACATGGGAGTATAAGTACATTAGTAATAGTACATTTTCCAGTTGTTGGAGAATGTACAATGGATACCTGGATGATACTTGCCTGATATGGGTTTATAGTTCTGAAAATTGTGTGCTGACTGTATCGATTAAACCACCCTACTGTTTTATTCACTTCGAGTTTCCACTTCTTTGTTTCATCTCATATATATATATATATATATATATACATATATATATATATATATATATATATATATATATATATATATATATATATATATATATATAGGTATATACAGACATACATCTGTAGATAACAATGGGGAATTAACAAAAACATATATGTCCACATGCACCGTTAATGGGGTTGAGAGGCCCCAAACAATATACGTCTTGTACGAATAGGTATACCACCCCACAGCCAAACCCTGCAATACACTACCAAGTGTTGCAGATCCCACAACCAGGACCAGATGCAACATGGGCATCCCCAGGATACATATACACAGACACATATATGCAGATACAGATATATATATATATATATATATATATATATATATATATATATATATATACATATATATGTAACTACACATACACACACAGAGATATGTATAGTAAGATACATATGTAGTATGTGCACACAATATGGAACAGAACCTATGCTTACAGTAACCACCTTAACAACTGGACACTGTATGAGCCACCCATACAAATGACAATCATTGCCTGCAACATATACCCACAGAGAGGTGAAGGGTTATAACACCACACACAGGTTTGCATAAATGGGAAAGCTTTATTTGTGTACTATTAGAGTTGTATTTGCCATGTCACATAGCTGTTTAGACACTGACATCCATATAAACAGAGTAATGCAACTGTGAAACAGTTATACTAATACAGTAGTTTGGAAAGGTTTACAAATGTGTCCAGGCCAAGGCCAAGTAGTACAATTGTAAAGACAGACTGGACCACAGGATTCCAAACAATCAACAGTAAGTAATGCAGATGAATATTTCAGCAGCCTCTGTCTACACTCTGCACACAATCCCTAGGGGGTAATGACCTCAGTTGACACAAAGGGATGTAACTGTTACATAACAAGGCATAAATGGCACCATCACAAGCACATTGACAAACAGAACAGTCTGTATGGCAGGAGGAGGTAGGCCTGCATTTACACAAGGTGGATTGTATGGTAATGTACATCCAGATACCTTAAGGTAGCATAGACATGGTGTGTGTGGGTGGTCACATCTGCTTTTATCATGTGCGACATTGGCTACAGACAGACATCCTAAGGGCATCACAGGACAGTACCACTGCTAGCACATAATGCTCCTGTGGACTACAGCAGAGATATTGGCCAAAACATGTGGACAGTCTGACACACTCTGGACAGTCCAGAGGTATACACAGAACCCCTTAGTGCAAGACATGCGGCCCAAGCCTGACAATGTGGATTTTAACAGCCTTGTAGATGGGTATAACACATAACTACTGGCATACATTTGCCCCGACTGGTTATGCATTCACTCACCCCTGTCTGTCCTGACACATGACAACTGCTGGTACAGAGGTGCCATGCCCACAAACTAGCCACTAGATATTGACATGTATCTGTACAGTATCCCACTGCACTGGCATACATAACTCATATTGTGGCCCGGCAGCAGTACATCTGGCAAGTATCTGGACATGACATCTCACTGGGTAAGTACACTAAGCTGCTAAGCATGTGACAATGCACTGTGCAGGATACAGGCAGACTGGCTCAACACTGGCCTATATTTCCTATGGGGGAATGCACATGTACCAGCATGTATAGCAGGCTCTACAGGCATGTCACAGCACAGAGTATGATACACCTGTGTGACAGTCAATAACCACAACCAATGTGAACACAGCCATGGCCACATATGGTAAGCTAGCATAATATTACAGTATATGGGCTATCTGTTCAACACCATCCTCATATGTGCCACTCACACACTAACCCTACATATACTGGGCTGCTACACAGTGTGGTCAGAAGCCTGTCTGTGGTATGGGACATGTGTGTGCAAGGTCCTACAAACACGTTAGCCGATAGGGTAACATACAGTGGAGCAGCATGTAACAGCAGATAGAATAGAACCAATAACAATGATATCTACCACAGTCTGTACACAGGCCAAAGTACATATTAACAATACACACAGTGTTGACAATCACCATGAGTACACGGACCTCAATACTTTACACATAACCACAGAATGTCCAGGTTATGTCAAAATGTAACCCCTACTACACATAACATGTGTAGCAGTCTGATATCTCACTGGCTTGTTATCATATATGATGACACTAATTATGGTGTACAACACATATGCACCTCTTACTGCAAGACATATATACAAAGGTTGACAGAGGTGTGGCTGGAGGCACATACACAGGGCCAATATTGACATGTTGCTGTGATAACTTCGTACATTTACTGTTATAACAGGGTTTGTTACAACATATATCCTATGAGGGATATGAAGTCAGTAACTCTCACTGCTGTCACCATCTACAGACTGATATCCTCACACTACCTTCTGCAGTTCAGAGATAGGTGCTTTGTGGGGAACACATGAAACAAAAGGCACCACACACTGCCCAGTCTGCAGATGACCCTACAGATGGGGGGTTCCTCATAAACATTGCACTGACATGGCACCTATTAAAACATGTAGGACAGCCATATCCACACACACCCTGTTAAACCAACCTTACTCCAACTGCAGTATAGCCATGTGTGGAGATAGAACCCCTACCAGAGTTGCATATCACACTACAGCATAATGCTGTTATAGGAAACACCATGAGGATTGCTGGAGTGCCCCTTCCCCAAAGGTGTATTTCACAGTGAACTACATGAGCAGGATTGCCAAAGTAGGGCATTTAAAGTGTAATTAATGTGACTAGCCTAAAATGCATTGCTCCCTACACAGACATAGAAACACACACAAAACATCCACAACTGCCATGTGTGGGGATAGAATCCCTACCAAAGTTGTATAACATACACCATGTGGATTGCTGGAGTGCCCCTTCCCCAAAGGGGTATTTCACAGTGAATGACATCAGCAAGATTGCCAAAGTAGGCCATTTGAATTGTACTGAGTGTGACTAGCCTAAAATGCAATTTCTCTCTACACACAAACACACACAAAATTACCAAGTCTGGGATTAGAACTCCTACCTATTATATCACACTGCAGCAATACGCAGTTATGGGATGCACTACTGAGATTACTGGACTACATCCTTCCCAGAGGTATATTTCTAGGTGGATGACATCAACAGCCTTGCCAAAGTAGAACATTTGAATTGTAGGGCTTGTGAGTAGCCTAAAAGGTATTGCTCTCTACACAGACAGGGACAGACACACACAATTGCCAAGTCTGGGATTAGAACTCCTACCTGTTTTATCACACTACAGCAGTATGCTGTTATATGACCCACCACAAAGATTAATGGGCTACAACTTCCCCAAAGGTGTATTTCACAGTGGATGACCTCAGCAGGCTTGTCATAGTAGGGCTATGGGGAGGGCAGTGTGTGTGCATGGGCCATAACCCATTCATCTAGAGGTTGTCACACCACATGTGGGCACAAACAGGGTCATATTTCACAGGTACATGTGTACAGCTGCTAGATGACTACTCCCTTGTGCAGTCATGTTGCACAGCTAGCACTTGCACCACATATTATGTAATGCTGACAGATACCGGTGGCTAGTATCTACAGTGAGTGACATCTGAACCTCATGTGGTTGTGGTCCTTTGGCTGTGTGCTGAGTGGGACACGCCTGGATGGCTCCTTGTCACAGTCACCCTCTTCCACACATATATGTACATCTACCTTTGGTTTATTATAGTGTGTTGTCTTTAGATATATGTTTGTATTCCTATTCACTGTATGTGCAAAGCATGACTGGTGCATACTGAGGAGTGTCTGCACTAACCTCTGTGACTGCCAGATATATCTGGTCCACTGGTGTTTGCAGACATGGCCTTCATTTGTTTAAGTGTGTGAGCATGCCTAATATGAACATTCAGTATATTGTTGACTGACATTGCCTACATTTCTCTGTGTGTGTGAGCATGCCCAGTATACCCATCTGTATTGAATGTGTGGAATGAGTCCAGGTAGTTTGTACTGCAGTGCAGACCTTTGTGTTGTACACCTACAGGTAGCATACTGTTTCTGCAGGGTATCCATCAATCATTTGGCAATATGTGTACAAACTGTGTAGGGGATAGTGTGTACTGTAGGTGATTGTGTCTGTGCTGCTTCAGCTGCATGGTACTGCTGTTAGCAGAGATAGTCAGACATGTACTGTTATACACAGTGATGTTATCTGCCCTCATGTACTGTCAGGTGGACAGTCTTGCTCACAGTGATGGCTTGGAGGACAAGGGTGACTGCAGCTGTGTCTGGTACTGTGGGCAGACACCTACATATTCATGGTAAGTTATGCCATTCTGGAGGGGGAGCTGCAGAGACTTGGTGCTGGGTTTGTGCATCCAGTTCAGTACCTCGGTACAGTACTGGCAGAGGATCCCATACTTGTGTGGCCATCGGCATGACAGTATGGGCTTATCTTGCTGTGGCAATGCCTTACAGCTATACAGATTTGCACAGGTCAGCCAGGGGCAGGGGCCATGGGTCAGGACGTATACCCTATTGTGGTGCACGGGCAGGTGTGTAGCCACCCATGTATGTGTTTGCAGCCTGGGATAGTGTATGCACACAGCTTGTTGTTAGACCCTGCACATTCCATGCTGCTCATGCTCCCACACCCCCTGTTATTCTAACCTCTTCCGTACATTATGCATATATTTTTTGAAACCTTCCCTACGGGTATCGCCCCATCACAAGTGTGCATTGGTGTTGTTCCACAGTTCATGCAGTGGGACATGATGGACATGCCACAGTGGTTTGTCCACATGGTCTTGCATATGGCTTATGTGGGGTGTGTTATGTTGTCATTTGGGTGTCCGTGACATAACATGCATTGGCAGTACGTGTGAGACACAGGCCTCTGCCAGATCCCTGTGGGGCATTAGGTGTTGCTGCATGCCAGATGTGGCACATCATTGCATTCTGTCCATCCTACAGTCCCAGACCAACATACAGTATATATTCCCCTGGGGTGACAGGGTAGGTGTGATAGGTGTCCATGCCAATACCTCCTGCTCAGGTGGTGTGGATGCTGTTAGGGTGCTATCTACAACTAGGGACACACCTGCACTGCATGCTGCAGTCTTCTGCTATTGCCATATACAGGTGGGGTTTACTGTACCCATTCCCCACAGCAGGGATATGACCAGAGAGTTGCTTGTGGGTGGTGTTTGCATAAGTTGGGTGCATGTGCGCTACGGACACCACTTGCATCTGACACACAGATATGCATTGGGCATTCCAGTTATGCTTGTATGTGCAGGTACATCAGCTGATTCCCAATACATCAGTCCTACCTCCTTTGTCATATGCGAGTGTTTGGGCAGACAATATCAGTATCCCCCACTACAAGACCAAATAATGTACTGCATACCTGTATGTACTTTTCCACGGGTGTGTCAATTTCACAGTGACACAGTATATACTGTATGTCATGGGTAGTTTCCCCTATGTATTGCTTGTATATGTTGACCAACAGCCATACCGTGTCAGTCTTTCAGATGGTGACACATATTACCACCATACATTTGCAATGGCTTATTGCTACCTTGTGTTGTACTGATGGGTATTATGTATGGCACTGCAGCTGTGAGGACTTGTCCCTGTCATCAGTGGCAGTGGGCAATGGCCACCAGGCTTACCTCAACATACATGCATACATACTGACCACTCATGTGAGAGGTCATGATATGGGACACACACAAACCTAACACACACATAGCTGCATATTGTGCAGATGCTGCAACCTATCCTGCTACCTTGGCCACCTCTGTGCATTTGTGCTCCACTGGTTTTAGACCTTCACATACATGTTATTACATTTCTACATAGGGTTGTGGGGGGCACACCTGACTGTTACGACCTGTATGCATCACATTGGGGGGGCACACCAGACCATTACTACATAATTATGTAGGGTTGGGGGAGCACACCTGACTGTTTCTGCATTCCTACACAGGATTGGGGGGGGCACACCTGACTGTTATTACATTTCTATGTAGGATGGGGGCACACCTGACACCTGTACACATTTGCTATGATTGTACTGGTATGTCAGGTACTCCATTTCATTCTGTATTCTAACCTATCATGCTGACTAGAGGCATACCAGTGTACTACAGGTCTTGGCTTGGATTTACCTACATATTAGTTTCTGACTTCCTACCCTTCAGAACTAACATCCAACTGCCTGACCTGCTGTGGTCTATCTGTGTAGGCCTGGGGGGGGGGGTTACCCATAGGCATCATTCAGAGGCCATAGCACAGCCTTTGTTTGTGTTTGTCTACACCTGTCCTGCTAGCTGTGACTGTTGTTGGGTATGTGAACCTCCCTGACTGGCATGTGTGAGTCACTTACCTTGTGGGTATCCCAGTACTGAGGGTGGTGCTGCAAGGTTGCATATGTCGAATGCACATAGTACACTCCCTACACATGGTTGAGCACAGGTAGTGTCATGTTTGGCATCCCTTTTACTGTATGTGAGAGTCAGAGAGAGGTGTTGTTCCATGTGTCCCTCCTGTGTTAGTGTACATGCTATGTGTTCCCTCTTTTCTAAGGCCAGGGCATACTGGGCATGCCTCCTTCTTCCTACTGGGGCAGGCATAAGTTTTCATCTTCTGAGTCACTCTGTGCCTGTGCACGCCTTGGCAATGGTGGGGGGCTGTGTGGCCCTGCCCCTTAGTGTTCCTGCTGCAGCTGTTTCCGCAGGATCATATTGTGTAGCATGGCACATACAATGACAATTTGGGTACATGTAGCTGGTGAGTACTGCAAGGTTCCACCGGATGTGTCCAGGCACTGGAACCATGACCTGTGCATCTCAAACACATGCTCTACTATAATTCTGGTCTGTGCATGTGCTTCATTATGGAGTTCTTGTTCGGGTGTGTATGCATTTCTGATGGGTGTCATCAGCCATGGCTCCAGTGCGTATCCAGCATCCCCCACTAGGTGACCGTGAGGAATGTCCCCATTGACAAATCTCTAGTACAGCTGGATCAGATGCCAGATGTGAGAATCGTGGTAGCTTTCAGGGCAGCTAGCACACACATTCAGTATTACGCTCTGAGCATCGCACATGACCTGGCAGCTGATGGAGGGGAAGACCTTGCGGTTGATGTAGACCCTACCCCGCTCACTGGGTGGTGTCTTGATGCATATGCATGTGCAGTCTACAGCACCCACTACATCAGAGTATTCTGCTATTTGGTGGAACAGTTGCATATTGCTGGCCAACGCCTCACAGGTGTTGGAGAAATATACGTGCTCACCGACATGTGCTGACATGGCATCCAGGAACTGGTGGAGTACTCGGATGCTGATGCCTGTGAGATCCCCATCGTATCACCAGTTGGCCTTAGGAAGGTACCTGTAGCTAGCATTCTTAGGCCTACACATACTTTAGTATCCACTGGGATGAGTTCCCGTCTGTTAGTTCTGTGTGTCAGGTGTGGCCGGCACAGCTCAACAATTTGCTGTAGGAGGTCCCTGTTCACCCTATAGTGCCCCACTATCTCCAGCTTATTTAGCCCCTGGTAGGTTATCCTAGGTCTGTATCCTCTTCTCCATCTCCTCACTGTGGATTGGTCAACAGCATTCACATCCTCACCACCCTCAGCCTCTTCCACAAGTTGTTGAATGACAGCTATTGCAGCCCCTATCATTTTGTAGTTTTGTTTGTTAAAAGTTCCCCGCTTGTATACACCGGTGGTGTAGAGTATAGAAAAAACCAGTGGGGAAGGTGTTTGCATAGTTTATAGTAGTATTCTGGTCTGTGCTGGTCTGCTGCCTGTGTAATTATCTGATTCTGATACATTTCACCTGCCAGCTATGCTAGTTCTCCCCGATTACCTTCCTACTTCTGTTTTCCCTTCCCATTGCCTTCCTGTTTAAGCCTGGAGGCACGCTGTGCAAACAGTGTGCTGCTATTTCCTGGTTTAACTTTTTTTTTTCTTTAAAGCCTGGTGTGCAGCATGGACACCTGCTTAGGCAATGTAAAGAGTGCTAGGCAGATTCAGACACACCCCCTTGCTTAGCTGTGCTAAGCTAGGAGCAAACCCGAGCCACAGGGCTCCAATCCGCTTACATTATGCCGGACACACACCCTTATGATGTCAGCTAACTCCTAGGCTTGCACCAAGCTATTCCTACTCTTTCACTGTTGGGACCTGACTAGTATGCTGGGGTAAACTGGGATTCACTATCATTCCCCTCATTTGCATAGGATTGCCTGCTAATGCATAGTTACATGTCTCACACTGAGCCTCCCCCTTAGCAACCGCTACTCACTGGCCATGTTGTCTTCTGCCTGCCATTGACTTTCAGGGCAGAATAGTGATTTTAGTTAGAATGCTTATTTTAGGTTTATTTTATTATTTTCCCCCAGATCCTGTTTGCTCGCCGCTGCCCTACGCTTAAATAGCTGAGATCATCTAAAAAAAAATAAAAGTTGATTTTTTTTTTTTTAGGCTGTTTGCAATGCCAATGACCTTATACTTGGCTATTGGCATGCTTCTAGACTAATATGCAGCCTTTATTTGGAGCTGTCACAGCTCTGTTTTGAATTTTGCAGAAATGTACTTGATTACTGAGTACAATTCTGCAGATTGCACTAGTCCTGCACTGCCGGTCTCAAGATTCCTGGACCACAAAATCACCTTTTTTGCATGGATTTCTCCTGCAAATGGGGTGATTTGCATACAGGGTTTAGTCCTTGCAGGACTAGTGCAGGAGAGCTAGTGCACGCCTCTGCAGGCTGTTCCTCGATCACACAGCAGACATATTGCCAGATAGAGCTCCTGCATTGATCCTGCACTCATTCAAGGCATGCAGAATCTGGGGGCATTACTATAAAAAACTATATTTTGAGAGATTTCATTTTTAAAAGACTACAGATAGAGAGACTTTCATTTCTCAGATGTTCCCCAATCCTGTTTTTTAGTCTATGTTCTGTATTCCCCACATAAAAACATAAACACTTAAACATAAAGCACAATAAACTAACTTATCACTGTTACAGCATTTATGGGAGTATATTCACCTTCATATTATTGATTGTGAATGTATTTCCTTCGAAGATATAGGGGCAAAATTTACACCTAGCACATTTATACATGTATTCCCCAGTAAATGGAAGGTGCTGATGTTCAAAGAGGTTTTTTAAATTTGATCCTCTTTTAAAAACACATGTGGGTCTATCCCCCACAACCTCCCTAAGATTCCTGTCACCAATTAATAACTTCCAGTTTTTTTACAAGATGTTCTTAATATGAAATGCATCATTTGAAAATGTAGTGGTGAAATTGGAATGGAAGTTCTGTTGTGGCATATGTGTCGAAGTATTCAAATCCAATACACTTATAGCTGTTGAGCACTGCACAGAACAGCTGATGGTAGTATCTTTAACAGTAGATTTAGTTATATTCTGATTAGAAGTGGGATTTAAGATCAGTATAAAGTACCCATTGCACCTCTTATCCGTAACTTCCCCCATCAGCTCATCTATTAGATTATTAGGGTACCCCCTCTTAGAAAACATGTCCTTCAATTTCAAACATTCATTCTGAAATGACTCCCACAAGGTCACCATAGGGGCTGCTCTGACAAATTGGCCATTAACCACGGCCCATTTTTGTGAGAAGGGGTGACTACTACTATAGTGCAGGATGCTATTGGAATATGTTTTTTACGATAAATTTCTGCTAAGTACCTGTAATTTATATTGTTTTTCTTCAGTAAAATGTCCAAGTATTGAATTTCAATATCACTAATAGTGTGTGTGTAAACGTCAAGAATGAGGTCATGTTATTAATATAGTGCAAGAATTGTTCAACCTGATCCCTTGGTCCCTTCTACAAAATAAATATATCATCAAGGAAATGGGTATATGTATGGCAAAAAGAAAATGGTGAATCCTTCAAAAATCGCCTTTCCCATTCGAGCATCATTATATTAGCATAAAAGCCCCCACAACATGAACCCATTGCCACCCTTGGGTCTGGAAATAGTATTCCTTCTCAAAAAGAATAAAATTACTTTTAAGTACCATATCGAGGAGTTGTTCATACATATAAATTTTTTATTGTGGAATATTCTTCAGATATAGGTAATCACAGAACCATTGTTCCCCTATTTCATGCGGTATAAATGTATACAAATCAAGCACATCAACTATTATCAGTAAAAATTCATTATCATATATTATATTATTCAGTTTTCTTAAAAATCCCAAGAATCGACACATAAATGAGGTTCTACCATTAAATTTATCTTTAATTGCATGTCTAGGAATTTTGCCAGTGGGTGGGTTATTGAACCCCTGGCATCTACTATAGGTCGCATTGGGGGCTGATATATGCTCTTAAGTAATTTAGTTACCCCAAAAATAACTGGGGTTATGGGGAATTCTACTGACAAAAAGTGTAGTTCATTGATGGTTATTAAACCGTTTTTGTTGTGTGATAGAGCTGAATATCTGTTACTGTTGTGACCCTCAGTTTACAGTGAAATCTTTTGTCTAGAGGCCTGTCTATTTTCTTTGTGGCAGAAAGTGAATTAGACTGGTTTAATCTAGTAGGGGCATTCCTGCAAAACTGTTATTGTTGATTGGATAATTGGGGTGGATTCTGTTTCTCTGCCTTTAATAGCCAAAGTTTTAAATCAGATCTACCTGTTTAATGAAGCTGTTCTAAGCTGCAGAGAGACTGACCTACTGCCTGCTGTGATATTGGGAAAAGATAAGGGTTTATTTTCAATTGTCTTCTGCACTTCTGATTTAATACATATCTCTGTAATCTGTACAACAACCCCCCCCCCCCCCAGTTCTTGTGGTGGTCTTAAGTCTTGGTGGCTTTGAATTGCCTGCCTCTGGTATAAAGTTGATACTGGACACTCCCACCCAGTCACATTACATCAGCTCATTCTACTGTTTATAGTGAGAATGTAACAAAGGCCCACCCTTTTAGCTTCTGAATATTGAATTATCTCATTATCTTCAGTCTCTTCACTTTCTACTAAAAAAAAAAAAAAACAGTTTCCTATCTTTCCTGTGACTAATCTAGTCCAGATACAGATTTTCTGTATCTTGGACTGTTTGCAAGCTTCTGAGCAGTGCCAAAAAGTCTGCTCTTCAATTTTTTCCTTAGATCTTCTAGTTCTCTCCTCTCCTGTGCTTTTACTATATTAGTCTAGCACTTTACCAGATTTCTTGTAGCAATTATTGTAGCACACAAAAGTGTTACCAAAACTAAATGTTCTACAGGGAAACAGCTTCAGCACTTATTATTAATGTGCACCCCTCCAGGCATGTCTAAAGGTCAGTTCCCTCTGCTTTCTACTATTAACCTGGTGAACATGGGCATCCTGAGGTAATGCAGCAACTGCCTCATGTACACTGACAACAATCTCCTCTTACTTCCCAACACTCAAACTTGCGAGAGATGCACTTATATATCCAAAATGGAAGCCACGCACTCTCCAGCCAAGACCAGAATAGCTGGTCAAGAGGAGAAGGTCAACACTTGCACCACACCACATGGAACACATAGGCCTCTGGAACACACACCAGCACTGCCTTCACAAAAAAACACAAACTACACACCCACCTTTGCGGAGGCTCTCAATAAAAATCTACCCAAACAGCTGAGACCTCCAAGACAGAAATTTACGTGCCCACCATAAAACAGCACTAATCACGAGACACATAACTCTTCTAAACAGTGTGCCACTCAAAGACCCTAAGACAACATAGCATGCCCAACATACTAGTCATAGGTGTCTTGATAGTGAGGCACACTGATGTCCCTCACTAGGTTGAATAAGGAGAAAGTAACAGTCAGCTGCCCGTCAGGTGGCAGAATCTGCCACATAATGCACAAACTCAGGTCCCTCAACTACAGGTACAAATATAACTCTGTCATTGTACATGTGGGTGTGAATGCCCTGAGACATACCTCCCTGGACTACATGGAAAGAGACATGGAGGAGCTATCAGATTATGTAGCCCAGGTGGGTATGACCCTAGCCCTGAGCAGCCTCCTACCATCACCCAAAATGATACGACAATACAAGCAGAAAATGATTGATTTCAACAATTGGCTATGTTTCTGGAGTCATTCTAATAGGATCCAGTATCTGTCTGCCTGGGATGACATGATTGACAGACCTCGATGCTTTGCCAGAGATGGCCTGCATCTGTCGCTCTTGGGCTTCCGGCTATAACTCATTCCGACCTTTCGGCCCCAGAATTTGGACCGAAGCTCAAAAGGTGGTGGTGTTTCCATATTCATAAAGGATGCACACACCTCCAGACTGGTAGACCAACATAACACATCAGCCTGCTATAGGTCCCCAACCATGTCCCAAGACTCACACTCTATGTTCCCAAGCACCCTGAGAATATTAAGGTCCAACATAACACTCTCATACTGGATGACTTCAACTACCCCTCCATTAACTGGAAAAACTACTCACGTACCAATTCACTTGCCCAACGTTTCCTAGAATTCATTAATTCCAATGCCCTGGATCAGCTCGTTCTTACCCCTACTAGAGGGGGCAACATCCTTAACCTGGCCATTACTAACATGGGTGACCGTTGCTCTATACCAATAGTCAACTCCTCCCTGTTTAGATCCGACCACAAACTAATCACCCTGGAAATCCACATCCCTCCTACCTCCCCAGCAAAGGTAACCACCATGAAAACTTCTCCAAATCTAACTTTGGGGTTCTAAAAACAGAGGTGGCTAACATCATGGCACCAATGCAATTGTTGAACATCTGCAGGACGGCTGAATCATACACTAATGCCCTGTATGAACACGTACACAAATGCATGGATCTCGTCATATCCAATAGAACTAAGACGCTCTCCTCCAAAAAAAGGAAGTCATTTTTGTGGTCCCCTGCCATAACCAAACTTTACAACAGATGGAGGAAACTGATGCAGAATAAGGTGAAATCCCAAGACTGGAAAAACTCCCCTATCAGCCTCAACAAAAAGTTGAGATCCGTCATCAAAGCCTCTAAAGCTAACTATGAAAACAGAATTGCAGCAGATTGTAAAGACAACCACAAGGCCTTCTATAGTTATGTAAAGAATCTCCACGGCAATACCCAGATTTGCTCAGAGCTATTGCACAATGACACCTCCTATACCAAGCCAACAGATATTGCCAGTATACTGGCCGACAGATTCAGTGCCAACTTTACCTCTCTCTCCCCCACCAAAGGACCAATCACAATACCAGTAGATTGCCAGGCACCCACTATTACTGCTGCACAGGTTAAAACAGCACTGCCCAAGGCCAATAATACAGCTTCTATGGGAATTAACAATATCCCTGGCTGTGTTCTACATGAACTACAGAGTGAACTGGCAACTCACCTGTGTGTCCTGTTCAATCACAGCCTCACCTAAGGCTTTGTCCCTACCAAATGGTGCACTGCTACAGTCATCCCATTCCACAAAGGAAAAGTGACTACAGACCCTGGGAACTATTGCCCCATTAGCCTGACAAGTCTGATATGCAAAGCTATGGAATGCATAATCATGGACCTAATAAACAAGGATATAGGGAATCTCCAAACTCTGGATCCTGCACAGTTTGGTTTTGTGAAGGGTAGATCATGCCTGCTCAACCTGGTTGACTTCTTTGAGTCAGTCACCAGAGCTGTGGATGAAAGCAAGGTGGTTTATACAGCCTACCTTGATCTGGCCAAGGCCTTTGATACCATTCCCCACTCAGGAATCATAGAAAAACTCACTAAGCTAGTCATCAATCCCTATATCAGTAGGTGGGTTGCAAACTGGCTCACAGATAGAACCCGCAGTGTGAAAGTAGCTGACTCCAAGTCAAACTGCTGACCAGTCAGGAGTTGATTCCCACAGGGTTTGGTCCTGTGCCCTCTCCTGTTTCGTATCTACTTCTCTGAAGTTCAGGCCAACACAAAGGGACTCTGGCTGACAAAATTCACAGACAATTGCAAGTTAGGAGCCATAATTAACTCCCCAAGTGATGCTGACATCCTACAGAAAGGACTCACTGAGACCAGTGACTAGTGTCATAACCATGACCTTAAGCTCAATGCCAAAAAATGTGTCGTCATCCCCTTTGGGAAAAATCCAGTTCCCATGAATTACCACATCAATGGTAGTCAACTGAACACAGAAGGTGTTATAAGAGATCTGGGAACAAAGGATAACAGCAACCTCTCTTTTGACCACCACATTGCCACTGTGGTCAGAAAGTCCTTCTATGTGGCATATCTCATTACTAAGAGTTTTTCATCTAGGAAGAAAGAGGTCATTGTCTCCCTCTACTCTTCCCTCATTAGGCCAATCGAGTACAATGCCCCATTTGGCATGTACCTCACTAGACACCTGCAACAACTGAAGTGGCCGCAAAAGTACCTCACAAAGAGGATCCTAGGCCTTAAACACTTGTCCTATATGGACAGACTCAAAAAACTCCAACTATTCTCTTTCTCATATTGCCTACTTTAAGGCGATCTCTTCTTGACTTACAAAGCCATGTCTATCCCATCTCTATTAGAAATGTTACATCTAAAGAAATCCCAATCCCTCTACACTACACGCTCCTGATACCTCAACCTCATTACCACAATCAACAGAACAAGCTGGAGGGACAGGTTCATGACCCAGAGACTGCCCATGCTATGGAATTGACTTCCCATACATGTCAAGAGGAGTGCCTCACTGGCCATCTTCAAGAGAAATCTTGATGAGTGGATGGGAAATAGAAAATTCACTCTGAGGATCACTCCAGTCACTTTACTCGACAGAAGCACTGGGTACTAAGGTCAGGTGGCACTATGCCAGGGTAATCCTATGGGCTAGGCTTGTAAAGGCTCCAGGGCCATTAGCCTAATACACACCTATGAGCCTATCAACCTATAAAGAGGTCTTGAATAAATCCATTTATTTTTCTATAAGTGCCATTCATTTCATTTAATGAACTCCTGTTATAGGTGGGGGTATTCAGGATCAACCTCTTTTTTTTTTATGTAATCATCCTTATTCATGATAACCACACCACCCCCTTTATTGGGTTTCATAATTCTAGTCCCCACGGAATGCTTAAGAAATTCTAATTCATCTATTTCATCATTACTCAGATTGCACTTTTGTCTCCTATTATTATTATTTGTACATATTATTGTTATATCCAATTCACAAACCTTTTCAAAAATCTCTAAGGCCACGTGCCTGGGGGGGGGGGGGGGGGGGTTAAAGGTACTATAGACCCTAAAGTGGGTCACGAACCTGCTCAACATTATGAAAAATGACATTGAAGTTAAGCTTCCTCACATATCGTTTGAGGTCAGTTAATGTCTGCACTGAATTCACAGATTTACTTGGAATAAAGGTAAAACCATTAGCAAGTAGGTCACAAGCAGTAACATTCAATATTAAATCAGAAAAGTTATACACTTTAAAGTCCTTAGTGCTGTTTAATTCAATGGACACAGGTGGTAGAAAAATGCGTTTCCATCTAACAGGCTATCGTTTGAGTCCATCATGAATTCATCCTCTATCTCATCCCTCTCCATGATCCCCTGTTGCTCCCCCTGTTTGACCAGAAAGTTCCCCATTGGTGATCGGGATACTGTTGTCACCCCTGGTTGTTGTTCATGCCTTGTCGGTTCATGCCTTGTCAGTTCATGAGGAATTCAGAGCTCCTCAATGGGGGATAATCTTTCTCGTCTAAAAAATTATACTCTGTGGGCTCATAGTTAATGTCAACATTGGGGGCATTTGAGTCCATCCTGGGGTAGTTATTGGTCTTACTTGGATACCATTCTTGAGATTGGGGTAGTGGGGGTATGCTGTATTAGTACTGTACTCCCTCTCATCCCTCATGAATTTCTTTAATTTCCTATTTTTTATCACAGTCATTTGTTCATCAGTGCTATGAAAAATTCTGGGATAGTCAAACCTATAATCACCAAACAATTGGTCTTGTATAGTAGTTCTGTCCAAAGCACTAACCTCCTTATTCAGCATATCAATCTGGGTTTCATTGTGCTTAATGACCATGTCCATATATTCAAACCCAAATTTATCAAATAACTGGATTATCTCTTTGTGAAACATTGAGTGAAAAAGAAAGCCTGTGGGGTAATGCCACAAGCGCAGACCCTTAGGAACAACTTGCAGTCTTAAGCACTCTTTAAAATAAGAATTATCCATCTGCAGTTTTTTTTTTATTTTGATCAAAACATGATCAAGTTCACTTAGTTTGTTATTAAGCCTAGTATTGTTTGCTATCAAATTCTGTTGGTTAAACTGAGAGACATTTTTACCCAGTCAGATAGTGCAGGAATATTATTTTAGTTAAATTCACAATTATTTGATACATTTACAGCGTTATTACTACTGACCTCATCCAGTCTTAAATTTTGTCATGTTGTGAGATGTGTAGCCAGATTCGTTTCACCATGTTCATTGTTATTAACATTCTCACTGAAATTCTGGGTCGATGTGCAGGGAATGAGTTGCATTAATAACTGGGATAAAGAAATCTGCTCCAACCGGTCCAGTCGATGATTTAGTTGTTGTATTAGGACTGTGGGTTCACCCATAGATTCACTCGGTTGTTGAGGCACATTTCACTTCAAAGAGATCGGATGCGAGGTATTAGGTTGTACCACCTCCATCTGTGTAATGCAAGAGTAACTGTAAACCAATCCAAACAGGAACAAAAGAAACCATTAAATCCAAGGTGAAGCAAATGCAGGCAGGAAGTAGTAAGTCCACACAGTTTATTTAGAGGAATAAGAGCTTTCATCCCAAACAGTTAATTTATCAGAAACTTCATCAGAAACAGTATAGATTCATCCTACACCAAATTTATGTAAGTAAAAGATGACATCATATCCTGTCTTGGAGACTAAATGTATAAACACACCCCTAATATAAATATATGAATATGCATATAAACACTATATTGGTATCAAGAATTTAAGAATATATAAATAAAAAACACGTAATTATACACAAAAGGCATAAAAGCAATATAAAACATGAAAGAATTAAAAAAAAAATAGAAATTTTAGAAAAAAATTAGGAAAAAAATTAGAATTTTAGAAAATTAGAAAATTTTAAGAAATGCAAACACAATTACTATATCTTTTGAGACCTTTCAGTTTTAAAAGACTAGAGATAGAGAGACTTTAACCCACCTACTGGCGAAATTCCTAGACATGCAAGTAAAGACACATTTAATGGGAGAACCCCATATATGTGTTGATTCCTGGGATTTTTTAAGAAAAATGAATAATATAATATATGATAATGAATTTTTACTGATAACAGTTGATGTGGTCAATTTGTATACAGTTATACCCCATGAAATAGGGGAACAATTGTTCTGTGATTACCTATATCTGAAGAATATTCCAAAACAAAAAATGTATATGTATGAACTCCTCGATGTGGTACTTAAAAGTAATTATATTTTTAAGAAGGAATACTATCTCCAGATCCAAGCGGTAGAAATGGGTTCATGTTGTGGGGGCCTTTACGCTAATATGAATAGGAAAGGTGATTTTTAAAGGATTCACCATTCTTTCCTTTTCTCTATACATATACCCATTTCCATGATGATATATTTATTTTGTGGAAGGGACCAAGGGAACAGGTTGAACAATTATTGCAGTATATTAATAACATGACCTCATTCTTGAAGTTTACACACACTATTAGTGATACTGAAATTCCATACTTAGACATTTTCCTGAAGAAAGACAATATAAATTACAGATTCTTAGCAGAAATTTATTGTAAAAAACATATTCCAACAGCTTCCACCACTATAGTAGTAGTCACCTCTTCTCACAAAAATGAGCCATGATTAAAGGCTAATTTGTCAGGGCAGCCTGTATGGTGACCTTGTGGAAGTCATTTGAGAATGTATGATTGAAATTGAAGGACATGTTTTCTAAGAGGGGGTACCCTAATAATCTAATAGATGAGCTGATGGGGGAATTTATGGATAAGAGGCATAATGGGTACTTTCTACCGATCTTAAATCATACTTCTAATCAGAATATAACCAGATCTACTGCTACAGATACTACCATTGCCAGTTCTGTGCAGTGCTCAACAGCTATAAGTGGATTGGATTTGAATTGGGATAAAGAAATCTGCTCCAACCAGTCCAGTGGATGATTTAGTTGTTGTATTAGGACTGTGAGTTCACCCATAGATTTACTCGGTTGTAAAAGTTGCAGACTCCAAATCTGACCTCAAAGTAGTGACAAGTGGAGTACCACAGGGTTCCATCCTGGGACCTCTCCTGTTTGGTATCTACTTCTCTGAAGTACAGGCTAACACAGAAGGCCTCTGTCTAACGAAGTTTGTAGATTACTGCAAACTAGGAGCCATAGTCAAGTCCCCAAATGATGTGGACATCCTACAGAAGAGCCTCGCTGAGACAGATGCCTGGTGTCAGAGCCATGGCCTCAAGCTCAATGCCAAAAAGTGCAGTGTCATCCCCTTTAGTAAAAACTCTGTACCCATGAACTACCATGTAGGCAGCAATCTACTTAACACCGAATGCGTGATAACAGACCTTGGGACCCAGGTGGACAGTAGTCTCTCCTTTGATAGTCACATTGCAGCAGTAGTCAGGAAGTCCTTCTATGTGGCAAACCACATCATAAAAGGGTTCACATCCAGGAAAAAAGAGGTAATCGTTCCCCTCTACTCGACACTCATTAGGCCCATTATAGAGTACAATTCCCCTTTTGGAATGTACCTCACAAGACATCTGCAGCAGCTGGAAAGGCCACAGAAGTACCTCACAAAGAGGATTACTGGCCTCAAACAAATGCCCTACACTGACCACCTCAAAAAACTCCAGCTTTACTTCATAGCATATTGCCTACCCCGAGGTGATCTCTTCATAACATATAAAGCTATGTCAAACCCAGAGCTGTTGGACATGTTACACCTAAAGAAATCCCAATCCCTCTGAGCTACACGCTCTAGGGACCTAAACCTTGTCACCACAATAAACAAGACATGCTGGAGGGATAGATTCCTGTCCCAGAGACTTCCCATACTCTGGAACAGGCTACCCATCTATGTCAAGCAAAGTTCTTCATTAGCACTCTTCAAGAAAAATCTTGATGAGTGGATGGGAAATAGGAAATACACCCCGGGGATCACTTCTGTGTCTCTGCTCGACAGTGGCACAGGAAAATAACTTTCTTGGGTGGCGTAAGCCAGGGAACCTTGTTGGCTAGGCTTACATAGGCCCTTGGGCCAATAGCCTAGTACCTACCTATGAACCTATGAACCTATGAATACCCCGACACATGTGCCACAACAGAACTTCCATTTTAGTTCCACCACTACATTTTCAAATGATGCATTTCATATTAAGAACATCTTGCAAAAAAACTGGAGGTTATTAAGTGGTGACAGGGATCTTAGAGAGCTTGTGGGGGATAGACCCACATATGTATTTAGAAGAGGATCTAATTTAAAAAACCCTTTGAGCATCAGTACCTTTCATTTACTAGGAGATACATGTATAAATTTAGTAGGTGTAAATTTGTCCCTATATCTTTCAAGGAAATGCATTTACAATCAAAAATATGAAGATGAAGATACCCTGTAAATGCTGTTGTAACAGTGAGAAATTAGTTTATTGTGCTTTATATTCTAACTGTTTATGTTTTTATGTGGGGAAGACAGAACGTAGACTCAAAAACAGGATTGGGTAACATCTGAAAAATATTAGAGATTGTTTTGAAGTAAATGCACTAGAAAAGCATGTCACATTAAATCCAGGATATATGTTTACATTTATTGTTTTAGAAGCTGTATCTGTCTCAGAAAGAGGCTGTGCATGGCCCTATTTTTTGGAAAAATTGGAATTAATATGGCAAATGTGCCTGAAATGCATATACTGGCCAGGTTTAAATGAAAGCCTCTCTATCTCTAGTCTTTTAAAACTGAAAGCTCTCAAAAGACAGTTTTTCATAGTAATTGTGTTTGCATTTCTTAAAATTTTCTAATTATTTCCAATTTTATATTGGAAATATATGCCTTTTGTGTTTATTTAAGTGTTTTTTATTTATATATTCTTAAATTATTGATACAATTAGTTGACTCTATTATCTTAACTTATACTTTAAGACTACCAACTCCTAACAGATAACTTTTACTTTTAAGACTTCCAACTCCTAACAGATGCACACTGTAATACTGATTACAACAATTTCTCCTTGACATGTGCATATATTGCACATATGTATGTGTCAGTTATACAGAGTACAGTTTATAGCAGGGCATGTGTGCCATTGGTATAGAGCTTTTACTTTAAACCTTTAAATTACACATAATTGAAGAATTAACAGTATTTTATAGTTTGGAAGTGAGATGTTTGAACCTACAACCTCTAACTAAAGTCTAATTTTGTATTTGTGGTTTGTGCTACAGATGAATGCATGTATACTGGCTTTTACCATTGAGATATGCATGCTCAATTTAATATTGCAATATACTCTTGGGTTGTGCTATAGACTAATGCATGCATACTTGCTTTACAGTATTGATATGCATGCTGAATTTGATACAACTCTACAAAATTACAAAAAAAGCTATCAGCTAGAATAACACTACTATTCTTCTACATGCATACCACATGCTTTTCTCATGCTTGTCAATATAGCCCCATGGGTTCATACATTGGCCTCATGAACTCTGGCAGCTCTGAACAAAAAAGAACAAAACAAAATACCATTATGAATACAAGTCTTGCCTATATTCAGCTTTTAAGTCTTACAAGTACTCTCTGTAGTTGATACTTACACAGGTGTGGGATGTCTGCAGTCCTAAATTCCCCAATACAACAGTCGAGGATATCCTTCTACTTCCTCTGAAGGCCAGTGTAGTGATGGCTACATTGTTAACCACTTCAGGGGATACCAGTGGAACTGGTTACAACCTGGGCAAAACTATCCGAAGCTTCAGACTTATACTTGGAGACCAAAAAGTCCTCCTGCAAAAGCTTGGTATTGTGGTTCTTCACTAGAATTCCAATAAAAATGTTGCACTCCTGGACACCTCATCTCTGTTTACTAAACCTGACACCTTCCCCACAAATGCCTGTCATGTCTGCCATGGCTCTAGACCAATGAAGAATGATGCTTTCCAATCAATTCCAGTCATCTTCTTTACTGGGAGAGCACACAGTGTTTAGAAATGTTGCACTGCACTTACAATCATGCAAATATGGTGGTGGGTAGTGTGCACTTCTGAGCACCACATTTGCACAATGGTAAGCAGAGCACAACAGTAAAAAGGAAAGCAAATTCAAGGTTACTGGATGTACAGGCAATTGTGTATGTGTGGTAGACAAATGTGAAGACCATGGCAGTCCAGATACCAGAAATATACTTATAGGAATATAGTACACAATATACCCATAGTCATACATTTGAGAATAAATGTGATAACACATAGATACATGAATACATAACTGACACAATACTAGTGCTTCAGACTGCATACATATAATTAATAGTTACACCATGTCAAGTGTTATAAGTGAGAGTGACTATAATGGGAAGTTGAACAACAGTAAAAGTGTATGGAACATGCTGTATTTCAAACCTTGGACCATGTGTATAGCAGTCCTACACTTACACCTGTTTTCACAAGAATGTTGAGAAAACATTTGTCTGTGTTGCAATTCATTGCTATAAATTGTTATGTCATACTAGTAAAACAAAGGTTGCACAGCTTGTAATAAAACCCAGGGTCATCAGTACTCCAGTCCTATACTTACACTTACACTTGCTGCAGCAGGAATAGTTACATAACATTCTCTATTTTACTAACCATTCTGAAGGTCTCTCTGTTAACTGTCATGCAATGTTGCTTAGTGGGTTTGCATGATACCTAATCGTATTAATTGAATACAGTCAGTATCTGTCTGGGTCCTGTCTGGGCACATATTCAGTTTATGGTAAGTGGTGCATCGCACAAACAGTGGCCCCACATAAAAAAAAAAAAAAAAAAAGGTCCTTGAAATATGGAAACAAAATCTATGACATACATAATAGAAAATGTTAGTACGCATGAGATATTTCTACATAGGTCTGGATTAGAACCCTCACTCCAATGCACCTTCAAAACACACAAACAGGTTTGCAGCAAAGAACTTAAGTCAATATATACACACAACCAAATGCAACAACATCTGCACTGATGTCAAACCATGCAAGTGTTATCTGTACATGTAATAATTCTAGATGTAGTGAACCTAGTGGTCACACAACCTGTCATGATTATTGCTTGCAAATATACAGCTCTGTCATACATTTCTGTGTTTGTTGGCCATTCTTCATTTATCTGAGCAGTAATATGAGACATGCAGTGTGTAAGCCATTCTACATAATTGGCCTTAAAATGTGTGAAGATATTAAGTGGAAATAATGTCATATGCAGTTGCTAACAAATGAAGGGCAGGCTGGATGTTAAGGAAAACAACCTATGACTTGTGTACTGCTTACTTACATTTCCAGCCTTACATCTAACACTTTGTAGATCTAACTTGACATACCTAATGCAAGTAAGGCAGCTTGCAGTGCTATTTTTTCCTTCTCCCAAACACTAAACATTCACATGTGCAATTCATTAAAAACAAATACCGAGTGTGTGCCTGCACTGTCTACATCGGTTTACTATTGGCATGTCAAAACCGCATCAGTCTACCATTTAAAATGTCGACTCTAAATGTGGAATTCAGCATGCTGAAAAGTAAACCAATTTGAAAATAAATACAACATCAACCATGGTTCATTGTATTCGACATAGCAGGAGGTAAATTCACTCACCTCCTGCTATGACCATTAACATATCGTTAGACTGTACAGTCAATCATATGTTAATTGTACTGTTTTGCCCCTGTACCCCCCACCCCCCTGCACATTAAATATACCAACTCCGAGATCGCACTTCAGTGAGGAAATATTCCATATTCCTCATTGAACTGTGATTCCCCTGCACAATGTTGAACCCAAATGCTCGACTGACACTACCTGTTCACTGTAGTGTAGTTAATCAATTTCAGTTCCACATTCTGCCCACTTGGAAACGGCAAGTCACCCATTTACTGGTCAACGATGCAGTTTCCAAGTTTTAATAGTAAACCGTTTACATCTCCTACACCGATCCAAGTTTTGGGGATTCAGCAATTCTAATGAGTTCACACCTCATTTACATATTCACCATGCTAACAGCCCTAAAGCTACACAATATAAAAAGGCAACCATGTAGCTAGGCAAACTGATGGTGAGGAGAGTTGTATATGTGTGGAAGACTGAAAAAAAACTTTCCCTTAGGATATATTTACACGGAGGAGTACTGAACATCAGAAGGTTTGCTTCCATTTTGTCACCTACATACTGCATATGCTGGAATGTATTTAAGAAAACTATGAAGCAAAGGCTTTTACTGTTTGACCTGTATGCATTAGTTTGAAGTGTACTGCTGGCATGGGCATATTTGTCAAGCCATTTCAGAGGTATACATGATTGCCAATACATGAAAATGGAATTCTGTGTGATAAATATGTACAAATGTTTCAGGGGCAGGTTCTTTGATAGCAATTTTAGCATTTCAAAGATGGCTTATTAGCATAATTGGTCATTTGCCTGTTGTTTTAGGTGGGGGGAGCAAAGCTGAGTTACTGGTATGGAACAAACACGGATGGACTATTCTTTTCGTGGGTGAGCAAAGGTGAGTTACTATTGTAGCATAAACAAGGATGGACAGTTGATTTTGGGGAGAGCAAAGCTGAGTTACTGTTATGACACAAACAGGGCTGACTGTTGTATTGAGGGGCAAATTTAAGTTAACATTATGGCACAAAAAGGATATGTTGCTCTTGTTATTCTCCTTGTTTTGTATCCTGCCTGTTGTTAGTATTTCCCATCTCTAGACTGTTTTTTGTTTCTCCAGTGAGTAATACCAAGTAGCTACCTTTTCTGCATTATCTGGAAACAGTTATTTTCTAGTTAGGAGATACTTATCTGGAAGCAGTTATTTTCTAGTTATGTGATACTTATGTTTATTATCCTTCTGTTGTCTTTTAGGACACCTATGAGTATGCCACCCAGGTGTGTCAATCCACAGAGACTCCCCTTTACCAATGCCAAGAAATGAGTGATTATAGATGGCTTTATCAACATGACACTTGTCTGCTGGAAAGGGGATGTGGAGATATGGCACATAGGATGCAAATATGGTGGCAGAGTGTGGATGATGTCAATGCCATGGGTAACCATGGCAGGACATGACAACGGGTATGTCACAGGGCCACTGATATGATCAGGTCTGCACAGAGCAGAACACCTGCAGTGGGCCATAACCAGATGGTTACCAGGGGTGAGCCTGTTAGCAAACCACCACTAACCCCCAATGAAGAGTTCCTGGCCAATATCAGAGATCCAGACCACTCCCATGAGAGTGCAGTACAGCATATCTTGAATGTCGGAAAAACAGCTTCTGAGACAACAAGCACATCCCAGGAGGAGCTTCCAGGGAGGCTTTGCTATCTAAACCATGGAATATGGTTGTATACTAAAACAATTGAAATCAGTAAGTTAATTCTGTGTCACATGCCTTTTTTGGGGTGGGTTGAAGATTGCTGCAGTTATAAGCTTAGGTTAGAGTTGTCAGACACATTCTTGTTGAAATTATAGTTACTGGACATATAAAAAGGTAAATGTATCACCCCCATGTTACTCTCAGTTGTGATGATGTTGCCATTACCTCTTGCTTAACTTCTTCCAGGACTGTCTGGACTACAGAGGAGTATCTCATCTGCAGATGATAAGGCAAACATTTTTATGTCAGTACTGCTGAACAATGTAAAGAAATATTGTAGTGTGTGATGCTGATCTCTGGCCTTTAGTGTGTATTGCTGTACTGTCTTAAATAGTGATAACACTGTTAGCTTGTTGACATATATTGCACTATAGTAGTGCAGGTATTAATTTATTCCTGTGTTTCTTGTTTTTTTATCACAGGTGATCATGACAGTGAGAATGTGGATTCTGTGCCACCTGATGTCAATGTATCAGCAAACTCTGATGATGATGGTGGTCAATCTGAGGCACAGTCAAGGGGTGCAAAGGTTGAATCTGAAACTGAGATTGACACACAGCCATCCCCTGCATTTTCACTGGACACAGCCAGTAGGCCTATGCCTACTCATTCCAGTGAGTCCACAGATATTGGACAGGTGGGCAGTGAGGGCATTGGTCAGAGAAGTGTGGCTACTTTGGCTTCAGTGCTTGTTGAGACTGGCCATAGCCAAGGTGTGGGTGAGGTGCCATGCATTAAAATTGATAGGAATGCTCAAAGGGGTCCTGCTGTCCTTCCTCCATCTGTTGCAGGTGTCACTTCCTGTGCCCCTCACTGTATGTTTAGGGCTGTCATGGAGGCACAGACATGTTCCCATAGGTGCTCCAGACAAATGCTCATGGTTATGGATGTGGCACAGTTTGACATGCATGACTGCCTCTACCGTGTTGTTGAATCTCTGATTGGATGAATGACATGTTGGAACGAGGGGTGTCTGTGATGGACCAAGGGGTGTCTGTCATGGAATGAGCAGTGTCTGTGATGGAATGTCTGCTGGGTGGGGAATACAGCATCCTCACTGGAGTAGGTCAGCTGCATCATCTGCTGTTAGCAAATGTGGCCATGCCTGATCATGCTCCCATAGTGGCAGTTCTTCTCCTGCTCTGTCAGACATCAGTCACATTCAGGTAGCAACACTGCATCTAACCTTGGGCATGGAGGTGCCAGTGCAACTCCTGGCAGAACCAGTTCTCATGGATAAGGATGACAACTTTGAACTACCACCTCTACCTTCCATGGCTCACACCTCTCTGACATACCAAGACATAGACTGAGCACAAAGCTTGGCTGTGTTCATGCATATACTCACACCAATTTCACCTGCAGTACCCCTACAGACACACACAACAGTTAATCATTTTGTCTCACTGGTCATTTGTTGGTTTATCCACATGTCTGCCTTCTTCTCTTTCTTACTCACACATACTCACTGACCTTTTGTGTCAGCCTAAGCTTCCTGCCCTCCCCCCTCACAACACTCTGAGCAAGTGATGATAACTGTGCCATATCCCTCTTTTCCATCTTTTAGATTCAGGGATACAAAAGCTTTGTGTCTGATGCTCAGGGTACATAGGTAACTTAGTTCTTAGTATATCTGAATTTGTGGTGTTGAACTGGTAATTGTACCTTTAACTTATATTGGCCTTGGAAAGTTAGACAGTTGATAGCATCAACATTTCCCAAATTTATAGTGAATGATTTTGTGAGGGTTGTGAAGTCAGAAACTGCAATGTACATCATTACTTTGTAACTTCTGTCTTTAATCATTTCCAGTACAAACTTATGGTGTCATACTGAAGGCATGCAGTGGTCATCAGTACTTTTGGGAGGAATAATTGCATGAATCTTTGATGCCTGAGGCCTAATGCTTAGTAATGGACACATATAAGTCAAATAAGTCTTTGCTGTCACATGTTAAGGTTAGATCTGTGCAGGTCTCCTCCATCTTTTACTAGCTTACTGGAGCAAGTAATGAAACACAAGATATGACACACAGTCATATCAGTAAACAACACACTCCAGGTTCAAGACTTACCTTCTAAATGCAACAGTTGATACAGTTTTAGTTCAGGACTGACTCTGTCTGATGCAAGCAGTGCACAGCCAATACGTGGGGAGGTAATGTTTGTGTGAGTTGCCTGACATCAATGTTACTATATGTATGTGAGTAGGATGAATGTTTTAGGCCCCTAGGTGGTGAGTGAGTGTGCTATGCATTGTCTCTCAGCCAATGCAAGAGCATACTGAGCATGCCTATGTCTGCCTACACCCACAGCAGCTGGTCTTTCCTCCTCTGACTCTTCATGGGTCTGTGGCTGTGGTGACCTTGGCATTGGTGGTGGGATTTGTGACCCTTCCCCTTGCTTATTCTGCTGAAGCTGTTTTCTCAGGATTATGTCATGCAACATGGCACATACTGTGAATATTTCTGTACATGTCCATGGATTGTACTGCAGGGCTCCCACAGATGTATCAAGGCACTTGCAACATGACTTCAGCAGCCCCAACACATGCTCTAGGATCTTTCTTGTTTGACTGTGTGCCTCATCATGGCATTCTTCCATGGATATGTGTGTATTTGTGATGGGTGTCATCAGCCATGGTTCCAGTTCATAGCCTGCATCCCCCCAATAAATGCTCCTGTGGGATATCCCCCCTAGCAAACATCTGGTACAGCTGGGATTTGTGCCAGATATATGAGTCTTGGTAACTGCCAGAGTTGCCAGCACACACGTTTAGGATTACTCCCTTGGCATTACACACAGCTTGGCAGTTGATAAAGTAGTAGCCCTTTCTGTGAATGTAGAGTGTACCCTGTTCCCTGGGTCGTGTCTTCATTTCTACATGTGTGCAATCTATGGCACCCATTACTTCAGTGCAGTGTGCTACATGGTAGAAGTACTGCATATTTCTGGCCTTCTCTTCAGAATTACGGGGAAATATATGTGGTCGCTGACATGTTGGAGTACAGCATTCAGGAATTGGTGAAGCATCCTGGATGCTGATGCCTGTGACACCCCCAGCATGTCCCCTGTTGATCTCTGAAAGGTACCTATAGCTAAGATTATAGGGGCTACACATACCTTTGTCTCCACTGGGATGGGCTCCCTTCAGTTGGCCCCGGCTCTGAGTTGAGGATGGCAGAGGTCACTGAGTCCATGTAGTGTGTCCCTGTCCACCCCGTAGTGCTCCACAATTTCTACATCATGTAGGTTGTGAAAAGTTAAATGTGGCCTGAAAACTCTTCTCCTTCTCAGCATAGGTCTATTAGCAGCAACAGCGTTGGCTTCAGCCTGTAGCACACACAAAGGAATGAAAGCAGCAGCAGCCCCTAACATTCTGTCTGTGCAGACTTGTTTTTGTGTCTGTATTCCACAGGAAAAAACAGCATGAATTCTACACAGATGCTTCATAGCTTGTTGAATAGCTAAACCATGTTGGATTGGTTAATAGCATGCATTTCAGCTTCTTATGCTGTAATTAGCATGCCAGGGTGCTTACCTTGTTTGCATGGTGGTGCACACAGCTTCATGGCACTTACTGAATCTAAAACTTTCCAATGCCATGTGCGCATCATACTGTGACAGTCACATGGTGAAAAACGACCACGTTGGCTTTATTGAATCCCCCAAATAGTTAATAACCATGCAATAAAAAACTCATAAACAATGTTCATCACTGCACACTGTTAATAGCAAATGATATCCCATACTTAGACCTAGAAGACATAGCCTATTGACTTACAAATAAATTTATATCTAACTCATCCTCCCCCCAGCACCACATTCCAAGATTACATACCAGCTTCTCCCAAGAACAAGTCCTGAAAGCACTGTGCAAGGCAAAGAACACTGCTTCTATGGATCTGGATAACATATCATGATGCACAATGGCCACCATGAAGCAGGATCTGTATATCCCACTCTCACAGCGGCTATTGGTCACCAGTCTCCAAACATGCTTTGTGCTGGACAAATGGAGGACAGAAACAGTAATACCCTGCACAAAGGTGGGACTCTGGCAATTATAGACCAATAACTCTGACCAACCACAGCTGTAAACCTACAAACTCTTAACCCAACCATTTCATTTTTGTCAAGTGCAGAGCTTGCCTACTTAACCTGGTTTATTTCTTCAAGAAGGTCTCTGAAATAATTAATATGGCAAAATCAGTGCACACCACATATCCAGACTTAAAAGGTATCAAATACCATCCCTCTGTCAGGTATAGCTGATAAAGTCACCCAATTAAATGTAAATCCCTACATAATTTGTTAGATACCAAAATGGGTCACTAATAGAACACAACAAATTAGATTGTGTGACTCTACCTTCTCTGAAAGGCCTGTGACTAGCAGTATACTCCAGGGTTTAGTCCTGGGGCCACTTCACTTTTACTTCTTGCAGGTTAAAGCTAATGTTAAGGGTTTTGGCTGACCATGTTTGAAGATAACTGCAAACATGGTGCCATCATAAACTCTGCAGAAGTCACCAAAATCCCCCAAGATTATCTTTCCCAAACATATAGCGGGTGTCAACACCATGGCCTAAAACTAAATGACAAAAAAGTATAATAGTATCCTTGAGCAAGCATTAGATACCCTGTAACTATTACATCAATGATCATCAATGACTCGCGACTGGAAATTGATCCAGTAGTTAGGTTCCTATGTTGACAATGAGCTGTCCTTCGACCACCATATATCCACTATTGTAAGAAAGTTCTTTTTCATTGCTCACATTATTAGTAAGGGTTTGGTGTCCATGTCAATGGATGTGACCATTCCACTGTACTTAGGGCTTATTAGGCTAATCATTGAGTATAATGTCCCGTTTTGTATGCATCTGTCCAAACACTTGACACATCATGAATGTCCACAAGGCTTTCTTACCAAGAAAGTAAAAAAGGCCTAAATTAACAAAGCTTTATTAACTGTCTCAAAGCCAGTTTTTGCTTTAGTCAGCTATAAGCTACTGATGGATGATCTCTACCTTACTTACAAAGCTTCAATTGACCCCATCTGTTCAGACCTACTAAACATTTACAAGTCCAATGGTGGCATAAACTCCCACGCAAGAGATCTTCTGCAACATAAATTGAACATATTGGAGGGATAGATATGCGTAATAGAGAACACCATGTCTTTAGAATCATCTTCCTCTCCACATAAAGCAAAGTACATCTCTTACTATATTCAGGCAGAATATGGATGAAAGGATGGGAAACCACAAGTTCAGCCCTGATTTGACACTGCTGTCCTTCATGGATAGAGGGAACATGTAAATATCTACCTGGCTCTGGGCTATTTGTACATAAAATACAAGGGTGTGGGTTATTTGTACTTGAAATACAAGGGCTAACAACTTCTTGAGAATGCAAGGGTACTCCTAGAGGATCCTCAAGTATCACTAGCTTAGTAAATACCTATGGACCTATGAACCTGTAAGATTCCTTGTTAGATGAATCTGTTAGCAAGTGTCCCAACTTTTACCCATTTGCTTTGCACTGTAAGAGGTAGTGTTTCACATTTTAGAGCTGGAATACAGACAGGGATGTCTTTAAGAATAACAGTACTTAGTACAGAGCTATTAGAGTCTACATTAAAGCCATAGCACTACTGCAACTAAAGTGATATATGTATTAACATATAAAGAACAGTCGTGATGCATTGAAGAGGAGCAAAACAAACTGAAACACAAGCACATAATGAATCTTTGAAAGTATTGATTTTACTTGTAAATGCCCAAAAGAGTTCAGACAATCCCTATATTTTTTTCTAAGACCCTGCTTAAAGTATCTTTTAGATGTAAACCAATTTTTTCCTTTCCTGTGCTTCACCTAATAACTCCTTAAGTATATTGTATAGAGGGGATGTCACATTTTTATGAAAAGACTGACAGATTAATTTCTATATTTCTGCTGGTGTGAAATTAAGAGTATCAGAAAATTATTTTCCCTGCACTTTATAAATGAAGATCACAAGTTTATTAATTCATTTGCCCCCCCCCCAAACACACACACAAACACACTCATACAGTCAAAAAAAAACTGCACACAGTTTTCAGTGCACAATTTTAATGGGCACAATTGCATAATGTGGTGGCTTAGTATACAATCAGTGTTCTTAATTTTAACTGTATAAGGTACAATTGTTTGAAATCTTTTTTACTGTTTCCACCAGCATGCAGTGACTTCAGACCTACCTACAGAAATTAGAAAGCACAGGAAACACATCACCCTATATTGGATGAAAGGGAACCTTCCTCCCAACTAAAAAAGTAGTCAATGTGCTTTTTATTTTCTATAATGAATGACAACTTTTTTGCTATTGCACATTGATTGATATTCCCTGAGGAGCATGGTAGCCAAATGCATTTTCAATTGAACTGTTTCTGTAAAATTGGCATGAGGCCAGCAGTTCATTACATTCTTGACCTAAATGAGATTAGTACATCAGTAGGCTGCTGAAGAAATCTGTTCAAACGTAAAAGAAAAAATAAATAAATTGCTTATTTCTGGTAGGAGATCAGATTATTTTTTTCTTACTCAGAGCATTAGAATAGTTGTGGTCTTAACCATTTCAACAAAAAACAGAATGTAAAAATAGCAGTAGTGATCAAGTATCAACAAAATAACAATTAGAGCATTTTAAGAGGAAGCTTTCATACTGGTGTTATAATTTATGTACTTCATTGGGTACATCTACTTCTTTCTTACATTTTCCTTTGTTTTTTTCAATCCACATCATACTTTGTATATCAAGTGGTTACATGCAATTTGTTGTTTTGGGGAACACATAAGTAATCAGCCACAAATCAACATGTATTTCCAATGCTAACATATTGCACATATATAGGACAAAGTTTTGAGAATATTTTTCTTTGAATGAGGAAGATGAAGCATGGAACACTGTACTACTATTTCTTAGTGTGCAAGATAGAAAAAAAATTCAAAGCAACTTTCAGACCACATGTGCAACCAATTAATGAGTACATGACAAAAGACTGAGAAGATGTGCCTATGCTTAAATAATAATTAGTGGAGTACAAACTTAAAAGACTGCACAGGGAAGTGATAGTCATGCTGTAAAAGAGGCAGAGATATATTTTACTGCAGTGCATCTAAACATTGTCAGCAAAGTGAGCTTATAAAATAAAAACAATACATAATTCTCTATCTAGCCCCTGGGCCCCATGCTGTTTGCTACCAGTGTCCTTGATTCCACCCTGGCCAGCAATTTATCTGTCTTTGGAAGGAGAGCTGAGGCTGTATAACTTCTCCTGCAGTACAATTATTGATTTCCTCACTCCTGTCATGCCTCAGTCTGCCCAGCTAGTCACAAATTTCAGTGGTCAATGAATGGATGACGGAAATGGGTCTCCGCAGAAAGTTGAAGCATTTCTGAAGGACATGTAGAATTACTCTATGAGTTTTAAAGACATCACATAACCGAATAAAAACAGATCCTCTACAGTAATGTCAATGTTACTGCTAAGAACCACAATTCTTGCTTTCTTGAAGATAAATAACAAAAATGGATAACATAGCATTTTAGTTTCACTGCACAATGCCTGTTTCACATTAATGATTATTAATGTTTTTTTCCTGAGCCTGATTCATCAACATAACATGCAAAGACATGTCAGAGCTAGTGTGACCAGTTTATTGCATAACATAATACATCTGAATACACATAAAACCATAATAAATAACAGCATCTAAGCTTGTTCATAAACAGTGATTACCAGCCGCTGGCCAGACCCTAAGCAGGCAGCATGATTGACAGTCCACTCCAGTCATCTTATCCAGCCTGCAAGCGAAGCAGTACCTGCACAGTGCTCCCTTGTACAAGTATGTCCAATTACTCCAGTGCAGCATTGTATACCACTCGATTACCTCATCCTGAATACAGGCCAACTGGTCCAGGAAAAGGGAAGAATTAAAAAGGGAACAGCCACACAGTAGCCACCTCCAACAGGAAATAAATTGTGCAGAGCACACCCACATAATCTAGATTAAATTCAGCCAGACAGTGTGTTATAAAAAGTGGTCATGTATTTTTTCCTGTCTTGGGAATAAGACAGCATAAGTAAGCTGCACTGTGTGGCTTTTTGGGTTGATGCACTGTTCTGCAGGTGCGATGGTCTTGGGTTTGAAATAAGGAACAACCATCCTCAGGGAGAAATATATCTATGAGCTAAATAAAATTTATCCCCAAGTCCACTTAAGCAACATAAAACATAATAATACATTTGAGCCAGTGTGACCAGTTTGTTGCATGACATAATATGCTTACAAACATCTGAAACCAAAATAAGTAAGAAAAGTAAGCAAGTTCTTATACAGTGAAAACCAGCCTCTGAAGTCTTAGTCTGCTGGACAGCCCCTAACAAGGTAGTACCTGTTGGCTTGCCCAGCCTGCAAGCCAAGCAGCATATCCACAGTGCTCACTCAGCAAAGCATGGTTAGCTATTCCAGTTCTGCATTATATACTGCTTGCTCAACTCAACACCAATACAGATCAACTGGCCCATGAAAGTAAGGGAAATGCAAAAAGGGGAAGCCGACACAGCGACCACTAACCAGGCTGCAGCTTGAGGTCTCTCACACACACACACACACACACACACACACACACACACACACACACACATTATATATATATATATATGGAACCTATATGGTATGTATGGAACCTATATATATATATATCTATATATATCTATATGGTATTTATGGAACCTATATATATATATATATATATATATATATATATTTCTTTTTTATAATATTTCAAGGGAAGATGGAAGACCTACTTTTTAAAATGTATCTATATCTATCTATCTATATGCATATATATATATATATATATATATATATATATATATATATATATAGATATATATATATATATATCAAAACTAGCCCTAAGTGGAGACATCCACCCCAACCTTGGCCCTACCATCTCCAACCCCACTCCTCATAATCAGACTAGAAATCACAGCTTCTCCCAAATCACAGCCAATAGAAAGCCAAGTTCCTTCCCTCTACTAAACTTAAATATTAGAAGTATATCTAACAAAGACCATGAACTCCATGCCACCATAGATTTGTACTCCCCAGATATAGTCATCCTGATAGATACCTGGCTAAAACCTCACATTACCAGTGAGCAAATCCTCCCTACATGTTACGGCATACTAAGAGTAGACCGGCTAAACAAGAACGGAGGCGGTGTAGCTATAATATTTAAACAGCATCTAAACATCCAGATCTTAAAATCCTCAGCTCCACAAATAGGCAATGAAGAAATAATATATTCCAGCCTCAAAATAAACTAAAATAAAACCATCAACATAATTGGATGCTACTTCCCACCTGGCCAAAACATCCCTCCACTAGAAAACCTCCTCAGCTGGTCTATCCACCATCTCTCGCAAGAAACTATAATTGCAGGTGATTTCAATATTGACTGGCAATCCTGTTCTGGCAACCATCCAACCCATCATGTAAACCTTCATGGCTTCACCCAACTAGTCCAGTCGTCAACCAGGGTAAATAAAAACTCCAACAAGCACACTACCCTGGATTGGATACTAGTCAGTAAGAGCCCCCAGTCATACATAACAGGCTGCTTATCAGATAGCCTCAGTGATCACTCCCCAACATTCCTACTCAAAAAACACCTACACCAAGCTAAACCTGACATCTACCATCAAATACGTAAAAAACTAAACTTTAACCCATTCGCATTCATCTCATCCCTCAAAGAATATAACTGGCATCCTCTAAAGTACCTCAGTTTTGATGACGCAGTTGAATTTTTTAATACTACCTTCCTGAGCATCCTCAGTTACCATGCCCCCATAAGACTTTCCAGAACCAAAGGACAACCCTCCCCATGGCTACAAAAAACCACTAAGTCAGAAATGAAAAACAGAGATAAGGCCTTGGAGCACTGGCGCAAAACCAAACTCCCCTCAACTAGACAGAAATTCCTAGAACTATGCAACAGAGTCAAAAAACTAATAAAACAGGACAAATTCCATTACTGCCAGTCTGCCCTAGACTCCTCACAACACAACCCCAAACAATTCTGGTCCTCCATAAACTCCATCCTCCACTCAGGTAAAGTCAGTACCCCTCCTCCTAACATGCCGCACTCCTCCGAAAATATTTCTACCTCATTCAACACACACTTCACACAAACCATACTATCACTAGCTAAACAACACAACCCCCCCACCCCTCCAATCCACACCTTCAACTTGTAATCTCCCCACTGCCTTCTCTTTTTCTCCTGTTCCTACCTCCAGCATAAAAAAACTCTTAACTAAACTTAAGCCCACCAAATTAGCAGCAGACAACCTCCCAAGTTAATACCTACAAATTGCAGCTGATTCTCTGGCCTACCCAGTATCTATCTTGATTAACCAATCTCTGTCAGAAAGTTACTCTCCTTTACTAACAATATCCTTCAGCCTAAAAACAATGTCTCTCTCTCCTTTACTACTTTCCTAGATGTATCTAAAGCATTTGACACGGTCCCACACAAACAACTCATCTCTGTCCTCAATAACCTATCCTGCTCTCAATCAATTGCCAACTGGTTTCAGAGTTACCTGTTTGACTGCCAACAATCTGTCATATGGCAGAATGACACAGTTCCCCAACTACCTGTCTCTATAGGGGTTCCCCAAGGATCCATCCTTGGACCCCTACTCTTCTCTATTTTCACCAATAATCTAGCCTCTGCCACCAAACATGGCACACTCATACAATATGCAGATGACTCAACCATCATCTGCTCAGCCCAGTCCCTACCCAAACTGCAAAAAGTCACACAGGAAGACTTTTCCTCTGTTGAAACTTGGTTATCCGATGCCCAATTAATACTCAACCCAAACAAAACTAAACTACTCATCTTCCAACCCACCAAACATACTCAAAACAACTCTCACTTTAACATCATAGCAAAAGACAACACCACTATACAGCCAACAGAACACAACAAATTGCTAGGAGTGGGAATAGACAATAAACTAAAATTTGGCATTCATATATCCATGACCATAAAAAAGTCCACAAAAATCTAGGAGCGGTATACAGAAATAAGCAACTTCTCACCAAAGCAGCAAAGATTTCAGTAGCAAATTCCCACCTTATCTCCACCCTACTTTATGCCTCTCCAATATTTACCAACCTAAGGCAATGCAATCTAAACAAGCTAGGGACTTGCTACAACAAAATAGCCAAATTCATCACAGGGGCATCCTACCGTACTCACCACTGTCTCTCACTTGCTGAACTGGGCTGGCTTGAACTCCCTCATCTCCTTCAATGGTATTAGCTCACACTCGTCCATAAACTAGTAAACCATCCACTAAATGTCCCATCCCTCTGGAATCTACTCCAACCCTATCACACCACCAGACCACTAAGCTCCAGCAACAAAAATCACATACAGGTCACTAAAGTCAATAACTCTGCTGGAGAAGCACTATTCTCTTGTTCCATAGCCAAATTATGGAACTCCCTCCCGCCCACAATTACCTCAGTACCATCTTGCACCCACTTCAAAACTTTACTAAAAGCGCACCTAAAAACATGCTGGCTATGCCCTTGCAACTTCCACTCTAATATCACCCACCCCATCCACCCATTACTTTTCTTTCCACTCCACTAACTACCTTGATTATAGCAAGCTTGGATGCTCATAAGCCTAACTACTTAATATACAGCAGGAACTTCTTATTGTAACAATTGTTAATGTCTGTTATGTACTTTGCAGATGATAAAGATTCTAGTTGTCTACTGATGTACTATGTTTGTAATTGTTAATTGCTATGTTGATCAAATTGTTAATTGCTATGTAAATCCAATGTAACTACTGTCTGTATATTTTAACTGTGGAACTTTTCTCCCCGGGCCTCTGCTGAAAATGGACCTATGTCCTGTCGGACACTCCTGGTCAACAAATGTAAATAAAATAATTAAAAAAAAAAAAAAAAAAAAAGATATATATATATATATATATATATATATATATATATTTATATATGTATATACACACACACACACACACACACACACACACACACACACACACACACACACACACACATGCACACCACACACACACATATATGTGTATATCATTATTTAAAGCAACAGAAAAAAGATTAGATCAAAACTTAACTGAATGCAACAAATAATATTGAAAAAAATGACAAATCAAAATTAATTAAGTCCCACCCAGCATCACACAATACCAAACACCACCTCTATCATCAAATGTCTAGTGTTCAATGATTAAAAAACCCATTAGCAAACCTGCCCAGGACACCCAGTGGTTTATATATTTCTGAGCTGAGTATAAATCTGCCTCTTGTACCTAATTTAGCCTTGGTACTATGCATGACCAAATCACTGTGGCATTTGAAAGCCACTGCTACACTGCTAGCAGATATCTGAAAAAAATAGATAATAAACAGTGTTTATCAACCCTGCTGATGCCATTTCTGCCTAGATATATTACCAAAATTAGCAGTTACATACCTGGTGAAAATGCTAATTTAAGGTTGACAAGAAGTGGTCCCATGCCATTCCAAGTAAGCCCTTATATATTACTTTTCACACCATTTTGTTCAACCACTGCTGAATGTGCCTCTTAGACAAAAGAGTGACTCACAATTAAGACATATCTTAAAATTAAAACAGCCAATTAAACAATAAATACCTGTGAATACATTTATGGAATTATCTACTGTAAGTCAAAAAATGTACTGGAATATTTAGTTTGACTACCTCCACTGACTGACTCTCCCTGGTTAAATCTGAAGCCATGCTTATATGAAAGGATTTTCATACCCAGGAAGGAAATTAAGAGACAGTTTACAAAGCTTTTGGGGGAATGCCATTGACAGATGACATCATTTTCAAGACACTTGTAATAAAACAGAGAGTGGACAGATACAGGTAGAGTGCAGGAAATAAGTCCAGGGATCAGGGACATAGGTCTAGTTTTGTGACTCAGTAATATGAATTCTATTCTCCTCAGTTTCAAGAGGGAGTGAATAACCACATTAAATGTTTTTCAAATTATGTTTATGAGCAAAATACTCTGCTCCCAAGAGGCAGATGCAACTATGGAGAGCTCCAGAGGTAGGTCCAGTCTGCATGAAAACCTGCTATGTCTAAGCCATTTATGTTGTTTTAATTAAAGAGTTAACAAAAATCTCTAAAGAAAATAGATTTTGTTAAGTTGAGAGTATTTTCCTTTGGATGAGGGAAAACTTCAGTTAACACTTTCCTTTTTGTATATTTTCTTGAATGCTTATGTTGTGGAGTAGCATGTTGTTGTTATTTACAAGATCAAAATCTTCGGCTAAAGGGCATACACGGATGGACAGTGCTTAATTTGTTTTCATGACTAAGATGTCAGTCTGGGTCATGCATTTTTAAAATGGTTACCTCAAAAGAATAAATGCAAAATACATAGCAAATTCCAAATGACAATCTTAGCTATGTAGTGAAGACGACACTGCTTATGTAGAACATGTGAAATTAGTTCATATTCAATAGATGATTTACATATGGCCATAATGCATACAAAGAGATTTCATAAATACATATGATGGATATGTGTTATTTGTCATGTATGCTAGCAGGTTCTTTACATATTAGAGGCATTTAGAGGAAATATCCAAAATTAGATTTTTGATAGCATATGCTTCTATTAACACTAGCCTACTGTAGAATAGATGAGTTTAATGTTTTATAATGTCCTTTAGATCATTCTATATGACAGTAACAACTACAGTTTACTACTGCTACTCTCAACTTGTGTGTATTATTTTTCTGTCCAGAATCCATTTAATCCTTGTTGTAAAATGTGATATATATGAAAATCAATGACTATTGTGCTGGAGAAAAAAAAAAGAAAGATACCTTGTACATATTTGTAAAATCTATAAATGTGTGATTTATAACGCCTTTCTCTAAAACAACTTTACTGCAGCACAGATAAGAGAAAAAATGTTGTATCACACCTTTCCAAAGTAGTATTGAGCTTAGTTGCATTGTGAAGTGTAAAAAATGCATCATTTTGTACAAAAGTTAGCTGACATTTTGTCTTTACAGTAACCTTACCATGAAAGCTTATCAAATGGAACTCCAACACTGCATAATGACATACACAGGCCTACAGATTAGTAGCAAATGCAGTCAAAAATCTACAAGTACAGAGTGATGCAAAAAGTATAAACCACATGACAAATAATCACACATTTATGATGCAAAAACAGACACAAAATAGTCACACAGAAATGCTCTTTCAGAGTAATGACATTGTCAATTACTGTAGTGCCAAGAAATGAAATGTTATATACAGTTAATGAGGAGACCAGAGACAAGCACATTTAGCACCAGGATAACAAGAAATTATTAGGGCTGTTAGTAAAATAAAAACTCAGAGAAAGGGAGAAGGCAAAAAACTTAGAGCTTTCATTGAGGTGAGAGCTTTGCAATATGTTAAATTACATGTTAATACATATCGTGTCATATTGAAAATGGTTAGAACATGAGATATCTAGAAATAGAGATCAGTCATGACTGAAAATATGTAACAGTGAATTTAAAGAAATTAGCGTGGCTAAAAGATAAGAGGTGATATAGGCAAAAGAAACAAAATTAATGGTTTTGCAGGTATGACTATAAGTAAGTGTTAAAACATTGCAATAAATCATTTTGATCTTATTAATTCATGCTGTCAAAGAGTAGAATTCAAAACGGCAACATTTAGGCAATTATAATATCCTGGCATTTGCATTATTCCACACTTACATGACCAGTGATTAATGAGCAGTGTTTTAATACTGTTGCCAATTTTTTTTTTCTTTTAAATCATATGACTATTCATAAAGCTTATTATGTACAACAGAGGCAGCTGCGCAGAAAAGAGCAGCATCGAATTTAATGTGGTGCATTACAGAAAATTCTCAGGTTAGAGTGAGAAAATCTAACATTCTGTGGAGAGCATTCCCATCTGACAATTAGTGAAACTGCTGTTCAGGTAGGGTTGTACAAAAATCTGTGTACAGATATCAACTGATATATTTTTATTTGCTCAGCAGTTTAACCATGCCCAGATTTTTACTAGTCAATATGAAAAAAATTGGAACAATATAACTGAAGAGGCTGTTCCACTAGTTATAAACTGCAATATATTTTATTCATCTTGACAATTTAGATTATTTTGTAATTTGAAAAAAGAAAGAAAGCAGCTTATTTTTACATATTCTTCCACACACACTCACACACACACATACAAACACATACATGCATACATACATACACATGCACACACGCACACACGCGCACACACAGATACACACACACACAAACACACACACACACACACACACGCACACACACACACAAACACACACACACACACACACACAGACACACACACACTGAATGTAGATAACCATTCATGGAGTTTCTCCAAGTGGAGTGGTTTCAGAATTGCCAGATTTATTACACGACATTGTTAGTGGACAAGGTGTAGCACATTCTCAGAAGGGTAAGGGTTTTATTCCCACAACAGAGAGATGGATTGCTGACATTGCAGTGGAGCAACGGGGGGGGGGGGGGGTTCTGCACTCTTGAGTGTGCCATCTTTCAGATGAGATGTTGAACTGATGCCACATTTGGCTGAGTGGATGGTAGTTCATCTGGAAGTAAAAGATCCCATAGCAGCTATTGAAAAGAGTAGGGCTCCTTTATTTATATACAAAAAGGACTCTTGTTTATAAAACATGTACATATTTACAAATATTTACAAATTTACAAATATATAACAACTCATTTACAAAATAAAAAAAAATAAAAACAAAGAAACTAGTGGTCTTAAAACCTTGGTGATGAGCTCAGTCACTATAATTTCCAAAAGTCATGAAACCCAGGTAGTGTTCAAAAGAAACAAGCCTTTATTCGTCGCAGATAAGCTATCCTTCATAGATTCATAGCTTCATAGATCAGTACTAGGCTAACTGCCCTTATGGGCCATTTTAAGCCTAGCCAGTTACCCCATGTGAGAATCAAACCCTGCACATTGTGTATGTAAGGCAAACACCTTAACCATTATGCCAACCTACAACCATTATGCCAACCTCAGTAACAAAAAAAATCAGAAATATTTTAACAATGTTAAAAATATCAGCTTTTATATATTCTTAAAAGTAGGTATGGAAAATGTACATATTGTTTAATTTTATACCAGCCTATTCAAGGCAAATAGTAAAACCAAGGCAATAAAAGTAATTTTAGAACAACACACACCCAGTCCCACAAACTACTAATGATTAGATCAAATTAAATCCGAGTTAAGGAAAACACTATTTATTTGCAACACACATTCCAAAAATCAAGTATTATGAAAAGCATAAAATACACATAAAAAGATTTTTAACAAAAATTGCTTTTAGCTACCTAATGCAATAAAGCCTTCATGAGGTCTGTGACACGAAGTAAAATCAAGAAAAAACACTTAGCTATCTAACCATAAGTATAACCTAACTAGAACATTATAAATATAAAAATACATCTGCCTAATAATATCATCTAGTAACTATCCATCCATGTGTATTGGTGTGCATAAAAACTAAGTTACTGACACCTCAGAAAAAAATGTCAGTGCGTTGCAAAAAAAAAAAAAAAAACAAAAGAAAAAGAAAAAACTGTCATGACAGTTTTCATGTTTATAGTCCCAAGACACATTTATACAATGAAAACTAGCAGAAAAAAATATACAAACAAATAAACAGTGGATGAAATAAACCAGTAATGTATAAAAGTGTGCAGGTGTGTGCATGAGTTTGCATGAGTGCCCACCAGTATGGTAAATGGGGAATTATACCAATACTACATGGTAATTGTGGCATGAAAAAATGTGTGTTTTGAATTTACCATTTAAATCTCTGGTGTGATGCAATAAATCAAATCAAAGCAGAAGTGAGGTTAAAGTAACTATATATATATATATATATATATATATATATATATATATATATATATTCAAATTCTACACATAACTTTTATTATTATTTAGAATATTTTTAGTACTAAAATATGTCCTCAAAAAATTCCCTAAAAAAACCTTTACAGATTGTGTGTCAGCTTATGTAAGCTCAGTATACTCTTAACAGAGCAATAATAGTTATCTGCTGGTTTTCTGAATGCATTCAATTTCAGCGGCAACATCATTCTATTTTCTCCAAGACACTATTGATGTTCCCTTCAAGCTCATCCATCTCCACACAGTCCAGAATGATAAATTTATAACCCGAATGTCTGCAGTGTTCTAATAAGTGTTTGGATAAGGCTTTTCTCTGGGGTTTACATCTGATGTCAGAAAGATGACCTGAAATCCTCCTTTTCAGTTTATTCATAGTCTTACCCACATAAAATGCAGGTCGGTCATTGCACATTGCCCTATATACTACTTTTTCAGTATTACAGTTGCCACCTGCTGAAGATTTTACCATCTTTTTAAGATATGGGCACTCGAACGAGTCACACTCCATCAACTGTTCATAAAAAGTACAGTTAAGTGGCCCACATATTTTAGTACTCCTGTCATCCTGGTGTTCCTTATTTTTTGTTTCCACATACCTATGTATGCTTCTGCTATTTTTATATATAAAAGTAGGATAATCTCCTAAAACCCTTAGAAGCTGCTGATTGTCAGTGAGGATGGCCCAGTTCTCCTTAATAATGGCTTTAACTGTATTGAAATCCCAGGTGTGAGTTAGAATGCAGTTGTCCTTATTTTTCTCTTCTTTTGAGTTAGGGTGCCCTTGGTACATAATTCTACCAAAAGACCTATTCAACATAGGGTCATTATTCATTTTAGAATCTCTAATAGGATCCAGGATCATATATAACATGTTTGATTCATACTCTCTGGTTAAGAAATCATTTTGAATATCATTCATATTTTTGAGAAAAGGGGGTACACTAATTTGTAGCCTTGTGATTTTTATTACATTGTGCTTAGTTTTCTACTGGATGAATACAGTTTCTATGAATTTCACTCTTCTTGGTTTTCTGTATAAGTTACTAATTAATTTTACTCTGTCTTTATCAAAACTGACAGATATCAAAGAACTGCACTGACTCAAAATAGTTACATATTTAGAAATATTTTATTTATTTTATTTTAATTTATTTTTATTTTTATTTAACATTTGTTGACCGGGAAAGTCTGACTAGGTTCCATAGAGTCTATTTTCAGCAAAGGCCCAGGGAGAAATGCTCCAGACACATGTCTTTAGAATGTAAGAAAAACCCATGCGAATGCAGGGAAAACATGCAAACTCTGCACAGAAGACACCCCAGCCAAGAATCGAACTGGAGAACTGGAAATTTGTACATATGTACAAATATATAGATATACAAATGTTCATCCCTATTGGACCTTCACTCTTTTTTCCATAGACACCATTTGATTTTACTTAATATTTTTGCTAAAGTCCATTTACCATTAAACATGAATTTAATTTGTTTCATTCCATATAACCCGTATAATATAAAATAATTTTTTTTATCTATTCTTTTAACATATTCTTTACTTCTAGTCTCATAATATCCACATTTAATCAAATCCATGTTTATTTTATCCACTTATTTCCTGTCTTTGAGAAGATTTACATAGCTTCCCCATAGCTTTTTTACTCTTTTACATTTCAAAAACACATGTTTCATAGGGGTCTATATTACCAAAGTGAAAAACCCTATTCCCGAATACCTAAACGTCGACACCTATACTGTGAACCGCGAAAATCCCGAATGCACTAAACTGCAAAAAAATATATATATATCAAACTGTCATAGTCGGCCAACCCCACCGCCTGCTACATACTACCTTCCCAAAGAAAATAAATAAACCACACACATACATTAACCAAACCCTACTTCTATCCTAAGATAAAGCACCAAAACCCTACCTCTAACCTTACACTAAACTCCACATACACAACTAACTATGCATTATCCTTAACCCCTCCCTAACCCTAAGGTCTGTAACTACCACACACGTCCGCTATACACATACACCCAAACAAAATAAATAATCCGCATACATACATTTAACAAAACCCTACCTCCAACACTACACTAAACCCCACATGCACAACTATCTATGACCTATCCTTAACTTCTCCCTAACTCTAAGGTCCGTAACTACCGCACACTTCCCCTACAGACATACACCCAAATAAAATAAACAATACACATGCATACACTTAAAATAACCCTACTTTTAACACTACACTAAACCTTACATACATTACCTGTTTATACACTTACCTTAACCCAAATCCTAACACAAAAGTCCTATCTATCGCACACTTACCTTACAGAGCTATACCACAGACAGGCCAACCAAAACAATTCGACATTTCGGAATTTGCGGTTTTGTACGTTCGAGATTTCCATACTTAACGCAATATGTGTTGATGTCTTCGTATTCGCTCATATGGTTTTTCGGGTTTGTAATATAGACCCGTTTCATAGTTACTTCTTCTTCACAATGTAAACATATTCTATCACTCTTCCTTTTATATTCCATTTTACTGGCAATTTACCTATTACCATTCTACACAAAAAATCTTGACATTCTACTTTCCACTTACACAATTTCCTTTTTATAGCTTTCATTTTTTCTTCTGTTATAGTATAGTAATGTTTTATCATTACATTCTTATACTATAGTTTTTTTTTTATATCATCAATTTTTATTTTCAGCAAAAAATATTTTTTCTTGATATTTTATTTTTTCATGTATCCACTCTCTCTTTTACTCTTTTTACCACACCTCCAAATTTATCATACTTATATTTATATAGTTTTACTACTAATCTCTCATCTTTATCATTTATTCACTTTAATACTTTGTACAAATTTAATGAAGCAGCATATTCCACTGGGTTATTAAACCCTAAACTTCCTTCTTATTTATTTTCATACAAAACTCCACTTTTTACTAGATTTAATCTAGAACATCACATAAATTAAAAAAAATATCTGCCATAATTCCTTTTCAAATACTGTTGGCAACATAAATCCACTTGTAAATATGCTATTTTTCCTACAAGTACTGAATTTCTGAAATATTTTTTCCTCAGTGATAATTTATATGTTCTCCAGAAAAGATAGGTTTGTTGCATTTCTTCTATTGTTTTTTTTTTCATTGAATTTTACTTACTTACATCTTTATTACCAAAGGTTATACCTAACACAGCAATTTCATTTATTATAAAATGTACCCCATCTTTACTTCAGCTAAACTTTTACTTACCTCTTTATTTAAAGCTATACCTATCATCTGTAGATACTCATTTGTGCAAATTTTTACTGCATCAAATTTTTTGTAATTATTATAATACCATCTGCATATGTTAATAGAACCAGAATTCTTAATCCTTCAGATGTTATATATCCCGCCTCCTTCATTTTGTAATTTATGTCACATACTATTGCTTACATAACTAAGGCAAAGAGTATACAACTCATTTGACATCCATGTCTTACACCACTCTTCCTGTTCACTTCTTGGCTTAATGAGCCATTTACAAGTATTTTTACTTTATTATTATTATATGTTGACATACATTATTTTCTAACATTCTCACTTACATTACTTCATTATTACCAGTAAGATTTTAAGTCCACTTTTGTCAAATGACTTATTAAGGTCTCCTATCCTGATTTTCACTTCTTCTTTACTATTCGCAGTATCATCCACAATTCTTTATTATTAATAATTCTTGACAACCCTGTCATTTTATATTATATATAATATCTTCTATAATATTTTCCATTTTAGTTTCAAATCTCTTTTTGTTATTTTCATAAAGACCTTATACTCATTACTATTCAATTCAATTCTGGCTTTTATCTTTCTTCTTCCATATGAATTAAAGTATTCTGCTACATAATTCTTTATACATAAAACCTTAATTTAAGCATTCATTCAAAATATATATTTTTTGCTGATCCTTTAATTTTTTATACATTGTATAGCCTATTCCATCTGGTTCTGCAGCTGATTACGTTTACTTGTCCTAATGCTATATCTACATCATTTAAAGAAATCTGCTTTTCCAACTCTTTATTTTCTTTTTCTGTTATTTTTTTTAATCATATTGTTTACTGTTTTCTTTTTTCTTCAAGCATTTCTTGTGCATATTGTACCACACTGTTGAAAATCTTTTCCTGAGTTCTTTCTATTTCTCCTTCTCCTTTTACATTTTTTACTTCTCTCATCACACCACCATCTGTCTTTAATTATCTCCTTAAGTAACACAGTAATTCTTCTCTTTTTCCTTGTAAAAAATATCATTCCTTATATTACAATTCTTGTATATTTCTTGATTTCTTTCATAAAATTATTTTTTTTTTGTCAAAGTACTTTTGAACATTATGTTTTAAATCTTCCACTACATCATTATGTGCTCCTTAATATCTTTCTTTCTCTACTTTTCTCAAATCATATTGCCACTTTAAAAACATGTTTTATATTTTTCTTTAAACATCAGAAACCATTCAGAATTTTTTGATAAAATGTTCTCATAGTAATATTATCTTCCCATAACTGTATTACTAATCTCATTCCTTCATTACATGCTTTCTCATTTACCCTTTGCTGATTTTTATATATTCCTTGTTTTCCTTTATCTCTTGCCATATTGCAAGATAATCAGAAAATCCTGTTTCAACCAACTCCCCTTCTCATATAACTAAACCTTCTGATACTATAAAATAATCTATTTCAGCTCTATATAACCCCCTTTTGTAAGTTCATAATTATTTTCTCAAAGTTGTAACTTACCACATCTTACAGTGTCTAACATTTTTCTTATATCATTTCCATTCTTTTTACTATTGCCTCTTAAATCACAATTAAAGTCTTCCTAATTATAATATTCATATTTATCACTACACAGTCTAAAATACTGCGGTGGTGGTGCTGCGGTAGCATTGTCGCCTCACAGTAAAATGCTGTCCTGTTCGATTCTGAGCTAGAGCGTCTTCTGTGTGGAGACATGCGTGAATGGGTGTACCTTCATTGAAGGTTGTGCGCCAGAGCTGGCAACTCAGCACATAAAAATCTACTGCCAATCATTAGCGGACCGGAGTTCTGCTGTGGCGACCCCTAACCGGGAAAAAGCTGAAAGACATGACAACATCACTACGCAGTCTAAAGTCTGATGAAATAAGCTTCCAACAAATAATTCCAGTAACGAACAGCAACAGAATAACTAGTATAGACCAGACATCGGGAGAATAATAAAAAACCTTTATTTCCACACAATGGTTAAGCGCTTTCAACTAGGTACACCAGTCTTCTTCAGAACCGGTTCTGAAGAAGACTGGTGTACCTAGTTGAAAGCGCTTAACCATTGTGTGGAAATAAAGGTTTTTTATTATTCTCCCGTGTACGAGTTTCCGTTGGTGGGCCTTGGTCTATACTAGTTATTCTGATGAAATAAGCTTCCCCTTCCTTTACAATTCATATAAGCATATAATTTTATAATTCTATATACTTTTTCTTTCCATTTTAAATCTGCAATGGTGAATCTTCCCATTTTTGCTAAAGTTATATCTAATATCTTTACTGTATTTCTACATAATATGGCTATTGCAGAACAGATCTCATTTCCTAAATTCTAGATTATCTTCCCTCCCCATAGTTTCTCTGTTTACAAGCTTTCATTTGTTAAAAATCATGTGCCATCTAGTATAATTGCATCTACATCACATGTATCACACCACTCCAAAATGCTTATTCTTCTTTCTATATTCTAAATACTACTCACATTTACAGAACACACTATACAAATTTTAGTTTCCCTTAGGTTCATGTAGTTCATATCTAATTACTATGCTAGTTTCTTAATGGGCCATTCTAAGCCTGTCAAATTTCTTTCCCAAAGATGAGCATTAAATATTGTACCTTCTGTCTGTGTGTCACTCTCCTTACCCATTATACTGACCCCATTCATTAGCTGTAGACATTCTTTTTCTTCCATTCCTTTTCTTTTTTCTCCCCTTTATTTTTTCTGCCTTTAATCCTTTTACCAATAGAATGGTTTTCCTTTCTTTTACTACCCCATAATTTGTGTATTTTTCATCACTTATTTGAGAACCTTATTCTATGTTCTCTTTATTATTTTTCTCATCTATTTTTTCTTCTTTTCCTACTACTTCTCAAATTTCTTCTATTTATTAATTGTATTCTCTTTCTTTTTCCTTACTCTTATTTTCATTTCTGCAAACCATCTATGAATGCCCAATTTTGTTATGTTTATAACATTTCAATTCACATTATTTTGCATTATGTCCTATTTACCCACAAAAAACATTTTCGCAGTTATTCAACTGTCCTTTCTTTTTTAATACAATAATACATTCCCAGCCACAAGTTAATAAATGCCTTCTTGTCATAAACTTTTGCAATGTCCTGTACTTCTCTACATAAAGTTTTCAAATGTCCTTCCAAAGTCTCTCTTTCCACCTCTGTTCAAAATTGTACATGCATTTTCTTTTCTTTTATCCCCATTAAATGCTTTTATCACAGAAAGATTCAATGGGTTGCAGTACTTTTTCATATTCTCCAAGAAAAGTTTCCATTCAAAAAACAGTCTAATTTATAATGTCATAAAATGTCTATTTCTAATAAAAAATAAATGTTCTCACCTCATGTGTGTTTACACCCAAAGAAGACTTTAAATTGTCCCACACTAAATACCTGTCCATTTCTTTGTCTTTTTTACTTTTAATTCTTACCATTTACTTCCATGTTTCATGTTCTTCTGCCTTCTTTTCTGCTAAGCCACTTCTGCCTTTCACTTTCTCTACATATGTTTTCTTTTCCATCACACCTCTATTTTTTCTGGATTGTCTCTGCATCCCCTTTTTATATTTTCTCGACAATGTCCTCAGGAGACATTTTTTTTTATTTTCTACCTCACTCTGTGCCACCATTTCTTTATGTAAATCATCCCCACTTCTCCTCAATATAGGATTATAATTATGCATCCATCATTTGTTGACTCATCTCTATCAAACAGATTTCTTTGAAACATTTCCCTAGAATCCAGCACACATTATCTGACTTTGATATTTGTTTTCTCCTCTATTTCTTTTATCACTCCATCATCTCTCTCTCTCTCTCTTTATCTATGCCCCTGTTTCTCTAGGCTATTTCTGTGCCTGAAACAGAAACAGGAAGTGCTCCTCCAACATGTGTCCTACTCACAACAATGATGTGAAGGTTTTTTTTATTTATTTACAAAAATAACTCTTATTTACAAAATATCTACATATGTACAAATATTTACATATGTACAAATATAAACATATACAAATCTAGTTACAGATAGTCATGATTTCCTATACAATCATGGTAAATGTTCATCCTTATTGGACCCCAAATCCTTTTTCCACAACTGCCATCTGATTTTACTTAATATTGTTACTAAAAATCCTTTTGCCATTAAACAGAATTTCAATTATTCTTTCATTCCATATAGCCCATATAATATAAAATAAATTTTTAGCTATTTTTAACATATTCTTTACTTCTATTCTTATAATATCCATATGTAATAATATACATGTTTATTTTATCCACTTCATTTATATCTTCAAAAACCCATCTTTACATACCATTTGCCATAATTTGTTTTACTCTTTTACATTTCAAAAACACATATTCTGTAGTTTCTTCATCTTGACAATCATATTCTATCACTTCTTTTTATATGGCATATTTTTGTTTACTGGCAATTTATCTACTACTAGTCTCCATAAAAATCTTGACATTCTACTTTCTTTTTTCAAAACAGGTTTATTGTTTTAACATATAAGAGAAATATCACAACAATTTTATACAAGTAATTAAAAATAGGTATTATTATAATATTCAACAAAACAACTAAAGTATTTACAAAGGCATCCACTACAATCAGATCAATTAATTAAACTAAAATACCATGCTATTGAAATTAAAATTTTTTTAACAAATTTTGTCAATTATCCCATACAATAAAATAAGATGTTTTTCTATTTGTTCTAGTCCTAATTGTGTTTATTTCCATATGGCACACTATATTCATAACATTTTTAAATTCATTGAACGAAGGAGGTGTATCTGAAATCCAATTTCTAGTTATTATTTTCCTAGCCACTGCTAGAATAGACCATAACAAGGGAAGCTTAACCTTTTTAACACTTTGAGGTACAGGTGTGTTGAATAATATAAGAGATTTAGAAATAATGAAATTATCTGTAAAAAGAGCCTGCAAAAATTCATTAATTGACTTCCAGTATTCTTTCAATTTTATACAGTCATAAAACATATGAGCCCAGTCAGCATTAATTTCTACATTACATCTCTTACATAGATTATCTTTATTATTTATTTTATTCATTATCAAAGGTGTATAAAAAGACATTCTACTTTCTGATTATACTATTTGCTTCTTATTTTTATAACGTACATTTTCCATACTATTAGATTTTACCATGGTTTTACAGAGTAATGTTTTAGCATTACATTCATTTATCATCATTTTTATCTTTTTCTATATCATCAATTTTTATTTTCCACAAAACAAATCTTGTTAACATTTTAATTCTTCATTTTCTCACTCTTTTTATCTTTTACTCTTTTTTTTTCCATTTCCCAAACTTTGTCATACTTATATTTATCCAGTTTTACTACTAATGACTCATCTTTTTCATGTATCTGCTTTAACACTTTGTACAAATTTAATGAATCAGCTTATACCATGGGTTAATTAATGCTAAATGTCCTTCTTCTTTGTTTACATAAAAACTCCTCTTTTACTGGGTTTAATCTAGAACCCCATATAAATGTAAACAAATATCTGCAATAATTCCTTTTCAAATACTGTTAGCAACAAATACCCTTGCTAAGTATAATTTTCCCATCAGTGTTGAATTAATCAAATAAGCCTTTTTCTGAATGATAATTTATGTTTTTCAACCCTATCATCTCTAAACATATATCTGTGCATATTATTACTTCTTTTATCCAAATTGTACTTTTTTTTGCAATTATTATTAGATCATCCTCATATGTTAACAGAACTGGAATTCTAAACCCTTCAGGTGTTATACAACCTACCTCCTTCATTTTGTCATTTATGTTGCATACTATCACATTCATAACTAATGCAAACAGTATATACCTCATTGGACACACCTGTCTTACACCACTCTTCACATGTACCTTTTTGTATAACTAGTCATTTACAAGTATTTTACTTTACTATTGTGATATGCTTACATACATAATTTTCCAACTTTCTCACTTATATTTTTTCGTTATTACCCATAGGATTTCATGTCCAATTGTATCAAATGCCTTATTAAGGTATCCTATCATGCGTTTCTCTTCTTTTCTGTTCACAATATCATCCACAATTTCTCCATTATTAATAATTATTGACATCCCTTCCCCTTTATACTATAGATACTATCTTCCATATTATAGCCCATTTTAATTTCAAATCACTTTTGTATTATGTTCAGAAATATCTTATAATCATTATTATTCAGTACTATTGGTCTCCATTGTTTTAATTCTCCTCCATTTTCCTTCTTCCATATGAATTTAACTATTTCAATACATAATTCTCTGTACATAAAATCTTCAGTTAACCATTCAATTAATTGCTTATTTTTTTTTTTTGCCAATCCTTTAATTCTTTTATACATTTCATATTCATATTCTATCTGAACCTTCAGACAAATCTATGTTTACTTGTCCTAATACTTTATCAAACTCATTTAAGGTCATCTCCTTTTCCAATTCTTTATTCTCTTTTTCTGTTAACTTCTCTACTTTCCATATTTTTTTACTATCTACTTTTTTCTTTAAACATTTCTTGTACATATTGTACTATACTTTTCATACTCTGGGATTCAATAAACTCTTAGTAGGTTTTGTGCAGAGCCTACATGGAGTTTTACTGTGGACACAATGTTCATCATTGTACAGCATTGCACCATGCATATTATTGAGGAGTGATGCATGTAAGCAAGGCTTTGTGGCTTGCAGCAGGCTTGCTGGCTGTGAACCCTCTTATGTGAATGTGGATAGCATTTCCGTGTATGGTTGCTGTCTGCAAAAACTTGCAAGCGAATGCAGATAGAAATACTGTGTAAGATATTTTATGCATGTAAACCCAACAAATTTTAACCATCATATAACCATCCTACTTTAAGTGTTAGTAATCCATTAGTATGTTTTCCACATTTTGCTAATTTCTTCCACATTATGTGGGCTATTTTTCCTCATTTTGGAGATGAAAGGTTGAGAGCTGTGGCACATATAGTATTGATTCTGCCCAAAGGTAGCATGACAGCATGGCATTTGCTTTCCCCTTTCTTTATTTTTTCATTTAATTTTTATTGGCCACTGTTTGCATGATGCACTGTGTAGCGCAAACACTGGAAGAGGAATACCCATGCATCAGGTTTGCACAATGGTAGGCATGGTACAACATTTTCAGATACTATGAACACACCCAATAAGCACTCAATAACAGGGATTGGGGGAAAACATCAGGGTGGGAAAACCTCATTCTACATCGTGGTTGATCACTCGTAGTCATGTTTTGTGTTTCTGGTAAGGGAGTGTGCTTCCAAGTTCAGAGGTGGGGTATCTAGAATTTGTTGGACTCCTAGTTCAGCATCATGGACCCAGGTTACTGCAGGGGTACTATTCAGGCACAGAATTCAAATCTGAAACATGGAAAAGTGTTGCCAGTGCTTTGATCAGTGCTACAGGTATCCGCCACATTCATGAACAATCTCAAAACCACTTTGATGACCTCAGGAGGAGGAAGAGGGATACCCTTGATGATTGGATTGGGGAATTTAGGACTGAGTATACTCCATGGATGTGTAGACCTGTCCCAAAGGATCCTCCTGCCCCACACCACAGGCTATAGCACCACTACCCAGCATGTCTGGGGCACAACCTGACAGCACCCCATCTACTGCTCCTGCACTACCTGAGCCATCAGGTAGTCTTGTCACACAGGATAGGCCTGTGGTTCCTTCAATAAACAAATAATTTATCAATAAATACTTATAATTTTAGTTTGGGGCTGTTTACATTCATTGCCATTCATGTCTTTTTTGTTTTCCAAACACATTTATGCTAACTGGTGCATTGCGCAAACACTGGCCTCAAAAAAAAAAAATTAAAAAGAAAGAAATAGTTGAAATGAGGAAAATCAATCTATGATATAGACAGGAGAAAATGTTAGTACACGTGAGATATGTCCACATAAGTCTGGATTTCAACTCTCACTCCAATGCACCTTCAGAAAACAGGATGGGTGCCTTATCCCTCTTTGCCACACAAACAGCTTTGCAGCAAAGAATGTAAGTCATTCTTCACACAACCAAGTGCAACTGAATGTATACTGATATCAAGGCATAGACTGTTATTTGTACATTTATTACATTTAATATATTTTGATGGAGTGCACTTAGTATTCAGACAACCTGTTATGATTATTGCTTACAAATATACAGCTCTGTCTTATCTATCTGTGTTTCTTGGTCATTCATCAGTTATCTGCCCAGTACTCAGAGGCATGCAGTGTATAGGCCAGTTTATATCATTGACCTTAAAATGTGTGAGGACATTAAATGGGAATAATATGATATGCCAACAACTGAAGGGAAGGTTACATAGCACAAACAAGTATAGACTGTTCTTTTGTGGTGAGGGGCAAAGGTGAGTTCCTGTTATGGCACATGCAAAGGTACACTGTTTTTTAAATGAGGTGACAAAGCTAATTTACTTTTTTGGCACAAACAAGCACAAAGTATTCCTTTGTTTTGAGCAGAGGTGAGTTACTGTTATTGCACAGACCAGAATGGACTGTTTTTTTTGGATTGCAGTAAAGGTGAGTTACTGCTATGGCATAAACAATGAAATGTTGCTCTTGCTACTCTCCTTGTTTTGCATCCTGCTTGTTGTTTGATCTTGTGAGGGTTGTGAAGTCATGAAATGCAATGGGTCTCATTACTTTCCAACTTCTCTATTTAATTATTTTCCACAACAAATGTATGTTGCTAAACTGCGGGCATGCAGTGATCATCAGTACTTTGGAGAGGTGTGATTGTGTGAATTTCTGATGCATGAGGCCTACTACTTGCTAAAAGACACATATTAGTCAGCTAAGTCTCTGCTGTCAGATGTTAAGGGATTTTCTGTACAAATATCTCACCTTTGACTTGCTTACTGTACCAAGAGATGAAATGCAAGTGTATACCATGATATTATTAAACAATACAGCTCAGGTTCAGGACTTACTTTATAAATGCAGCAGCTGCCACAGTGTTAGTTCAAGGCTGAGTCTGTCTGATGCAAGCAGTACACAGCCAATTCATGAGAAAGTAAAGGTTGTGTGAGTTATCTGGCATCATTTTTTACTATATGCATGTGAGTAGGAGGAAGGTTTTAGGCCCCTAGGTGGTGAGTGAGTGAGTGTACTATGCATTGTCTCTTAGCAATGCAAGGGCATACTAAGCACGCCTATTTCTGCCTACACCCACAACAACAGGTGGTTCCCCCTCTGACACAAACAGAAACAGTGGCAACAAATAAGAACTTTAAATGAAGAACACTAAGGAAAGGGAAAAGAAAATGCCATGTTTTAGCACATAGAAGTGAAGCTGCTAGTACTTCTAATGAAGAAACAACTGTGACTATTAATACCAAAGAAAAAGACAATAGTTTGTTGGAAAAAGCTAAGCAGGATTTTCAAAGCAACAAAATCAGTCAGTTGGTGAGGGTTTATCAATGCAATGGGAAAGACAGCAGAACTTGGGCAGAAATAGCAGCAGTTCTTGACAAGAATATGCGGCAGAACAACAAGAGACAATACACCAAGTGCTGAGTCTGCAAGGTACTGTTGATTCTGCTTTTGTTGTAGTTAATTTATCTGACATCACTTTAAATGAAGAATTGTGTCATGTGTTGCAAAAAGAATGGAACTTTGTACCTGCCAAAAGAGCTGATAAGTGCAATACCATTAATGCACTTAGGGACTATGTGAGGAAATTAAACTTTTAATGTTTATTTCCTAACAAGGTTCAGGAACCTTTATGTTTTGTTAAGCCTGGTACATATAACCCGCCTTTAAAAAAAGAACTTGAATTGTTCTAAATGTTATGTGAGCAGCAAATTATATAAATGTTTAATAGTAAACCTGCTTATAAATATTTTAATATGGATCCTGTACAAAAAGAAATGTTAGATGGTTTGTTGAACAATGAAACTATTTTAGTAACAAAAGCTGATAAGGATAATGCTTTAGTAGTTTTAGATAGGAATGTATATGTGCAGACTATGAACGAAATGTTGTCAGACCAAACATTTTATAGTAAGGTGTTGTTCAAAGAAATTAAAAAACAGTATTTGTTCATAGATGGCCAAATTGAAGAATGGTTTTTGACAGGGCGAATTACGAAGCAAATTAGGGATTTTTTGGTGGTTCCAGCTCCAAAAATTAGTCGTATATTTGGGCAGCCAAAAATCCACAAAAATTTAGATAAACCACCTATGCGCCCAATAGTAAGTAGTAGTGGAAGTAAAACAGATGTACTTGCCATCTATGTAGATAAACACTTACAACAAATAGTGGTAGACAATGATGCATATATAAAAGACTCCTTTGATTTTTAAAATAAAATAAGTGAGCTAGAAATAGCCAAAAATGATTATCTTGTTACACTTGACATTAAGTCATTATATTCTGTTATTCCCAACAATGCTGGATTGTAAATAGTTAGGTTTGAACTAATTAGAGCTAGAAAGCTTTCACATGATACAGTGGGGCTTATAATGGAAATGTTAGATTTAATTTTAAGCTATAATTTCTTCAAATTTAATGGTGAGCTATATAAACAAACAAATGGTGTAGCTATGGGGGCAGCAATGGCCCCGAGCTATGCAAATATTTTTATGCAGGGATGGGAGAGAGTTCATATTTATGAAAGTATATATAAGTGTAATATTATATTCTATAAATGTTTTATTGATGACGTTTTTCTTGTTTGGGGAGGGGATGGTATTGATCTATTTCTTAAGTATTTCAATGAGGTATGTTCTTATTTAAAATTTACATCAGCCTGTGACAAACTGAGTATTGACTATGTGGATTTAAATATTTATAAGGAAGATGGAAGTCTATGCACTTCTATATATAAAAAAAAGTTTCAAAATAATGCATATCCGCATTACGATAGTTTACATCCAAACAAAACTAAAAATAATATAGTTAAGAGTCAAATGAAAACTGTAGATAGGTTAACTGACAAGGAAAGTGATTCTGTCAGAGAAAGTGAGGCTTTATGTGATAATTTTGTGAGTAGAGGGTATCCTAAGAAAGTAGCAGCAGAAGCTCTAGAAGAAAGTTGATGTAATAGAAACAAGCCAAAAGTGTCTGAAAATGTTAACAAAAACCAAAGTGATTTTGTGATGTTGATGCAGATAGAAAACAGCATAGATACTTTTTCCATTAGAAATATTGTTATTAATAACTGGAAATTATTTAATTCAGATGCAGAGATGATTAAAGTTGTGGGAGATAAACCATTATTTGTACAGAAAAAGGGATGAAGTTTTAAAAATTTATTTCAAGCTAGATTAAATCCCCCCCCCCCCATTTCTCTACCCACATAGAATACGGTTATTAATACAGGAATGTATAAGTGTTTAAATTGTAATATGTGTAACTTCTTGATGACAGCCATTAAACAACTAACAGTGGGAGGGCATGTGATAATACAAGGAAAATATAGCTGCAAATCGAGATTTATTGTTTATTTAGGCATATGTATGTCTTGCAATTCATTTTGTGTGTGGCGGACAACTAGAGAATTAAATAGACGCATTTATAAGCATAAATATGCAGTATCTATGAAAGATAAAAAATGCTTTTCGTAAACATTATAAAAATGATGCAAGTTGTCAGGTGAATTTTAATTTTATTGTTTTAGATGAAGTGATAAATGTGCACAATAGATTTGATGCTGAAGATGAGCTCGGGTGGAAGGAATATGTTTGGCAAATTAAACTGAATGCATGCTATCCACCTGGAATGAATGACAGGTCTGATTTTGTTGCATATTTAAAAAAGAGGAAGTTACATCATAATTAAATGGGCCTGTGTTTGTTTTAGTAGTATTTTAAGTCAGTAGTATTTTATTATATTATTCAGTCTGAGGAAGTCCGAGTTGGATGAAAGCGCTTACTGATTTTTGAGTCTGTGGATTAAAAGCAACTTTTTAATGTATTTTAAGTCTGTGGATTAAAAGCAGAAATTTTTTGAACTTCGTGTAAACAAGGATATGTTGTTTGATCTTGTGAGGGTTGTGAAGTCAGGAAATGCAATGGGTCTCATTACTTTCCAACTTCTCTATTTAATGATTTTCCACAACAAATGTATGTTGCTAAACTGCGGGCATGCGGTGATCATCAGTACTTTGGAGATGTGTGATTGTGTGAATTTCTGATGCATGAGACCTACTACTTGCTAAAGGACACATATTAGTCAGCTAAGTCTCTGCTGTCACATGTTAAGGGATTTTCTGTACAAATATCTCACCTTTGACTTTCATACTGTACCAAGAGATGAAATGCAACTGTATACCATGATATTATTAAACAATACAGCTCAGGTTCAGGACTTATTTTATAAATGCAGCAGCTGCCACAGTGTTAGTTCAAGGCTGAGTCTGTCTGATGCAAGCAGTACACAGCCAATTCATGAGAAGGTAAACGTTGTGTGAGTTATCTGGCATCATTTTTACTATATGTATTTGAGTAGGAGGAAGGTTTTAGGCCCCTAGGTGGTGAGTGAGTGAGTGTACTATGCATTGTCTCTTAGCAATGCAAGGGCATACTAAGCATGCCTATGTCTGTCTACACCCACAACAGCTGGTGGTTCCCCCTCTGACACAAACAGAAACAGTGGCAACAAATAAGAACTTTAAATGAAGAACACTAAGGAAGGGGAAAAGAAAATGCCATGCTTTCATACCGTCCTAAGACCGTAATATCATGGCATGATCTGTGATGCACACCATACGTTTGGACTAGAAAATCCTGTACGTGTCAAATACACATTGCAGTTTCTTACTTCACAACCCTCACAAGAGCATCCACTATAATGTTTTGACATTTTGATGATGTCAACTGTAGAACTTTCCAAGCCCAGTATAAGTTTAATCTACAATGACCAGTTAAACACCATGAATGCAGGTGTAATAAGCAGTACATTAGCTATGGACTGTGAGTATCAAATAGACAGCCTTTATCTCCCTGAATCCAAAATTTAAAGTAGGAATATGGCACAGTTATCATCACTTGCACAGGGTGTTGTGTAGTGGTCATTACAGAGAGACATTACAAAGTAATGATATGCTTTACAGTTTCCGACTTCACAAGTCTTACAACAGCATTCACTATAAAGTTGTGACATGTGGATGCTATCAACTGTCAAAAGTTTCAAAAGCACTATAAGTCACAGGTACAATGAACATTTCTACAACAGCAATGCAGATATAGTTAGCAGTTAGCTATGCACCCTGAGCATCAGATACAAATTTTGTATCCTGGAAACAGAAAGGTAGTCCACAGGAATATGGCACAGTTATCATCACTTGAACAGGGTGTTATGGGAGGGAGCAGGAATCTGGGCATGGCAGGAAGCCTAGGCTGACAAAAGAGTTCAGCGAGAGAGTGTGTGTGTGAGTACAAAGGAGAAGAAGGTAGACATTTGGACAAAAAAGAAATCAAACAGTTGTTGTATTTTTCGGCTTTTCCCGGTTAGGGGTCACCACAGCAGAACTCCGGTCCTCTAATGAATGGCAGTAGATTTTTACGTACCAAGTTGCCAGCCCTGATGCTCAACCTTCAACAAAGGTACGCCCATTCACACAAGTCTCCACACAGAAGACACTTTAGCTGAGAATCGAACAGGACAATGTCTTACTGTGAGGCGACAACGCTACCGCAGCAAAAGAAACCAAACAGACAAAATAAATAACTGGTGTGTGTGTGTGTGTGTGTGTGTGTGTGTGTGTGTGTGTGTGTGTGTGTGTGTGTGTCTGTAGGAATCCTCCAAGTGAAATTGGAGTGTGAGTGTGTGCATGCACACAGACAATCTGCGTCCTAGCTCTACATCATGGTGTGTTGGACAGGTGTGAACCATGCATGGTAGAAGCGATTCATCTTTGTCAACCCTGACCACTAGAAATGGCTCTGTCAGAAGTTGCACTGGCACATTGCCATCCAGGACCATGCTCAGATACAGTGCTGATAACTGAACATGACTGCTGTCTGCTGGATGAGCTCACTTCACGGGAATGCTTAGGACAGTGACCCAATGGCCTGCTACATGTGGGTGTGGACAACACACTCAGTTGTTCAGATAACAAGGCCCACCTGGAAGCTCCTCCTGTGATGTGGTTGTTATCTCCAAAATGCTGGCTCCCACATCCAGCATGTCTGGTATGGCAGTGCCCTGGGTGCTATCTGTGTCTCTGAGGTTTGCTAGGAACTGCTGGCTGGGGATCTGATGTTTCTCTAGGAAGGCCTCTACCTTTAACCAAGATATCAAGGCCTACTGCAGCTGCTCACCTTCTTGCAGAGGTGATTATGTCAGTGGCCCTCTGGAGCACCTGTTCATAGCTTCATCTGTGGCTACCCATGGAGTTGATATCTGTAACAGTTTGCAGCCATATTTACAAATGAAGGTCCATCTCTTGCCTTCCCCTATGAAGTAGGAAGACCATGTTGACATAAACCAAAGATGATAACCTGGATTGCTGCATCTGTAAATGTAGTTTTTTTGTGGATTGAGGTGTCTCCCTTCCATTATTGTAGATGTTGTAAAAGAAAACAGATGCATAACACACATAACTATCACATAACTACAAAATAAGTGTTTAGATATGCAACATAGAAGGTAGCCAGTCATTATTACCTACTGGAGAAACATTAAACAATCTACAGATGTGCTATATTAACAACAGCCAGGATGCAAAACAAGGAAAGTAAGAAGAGCAACATATCCTTGTTAGTGTCATATGAGTAACTTACTTTAGCTCCAACCCCCACAAAACATGCACATGACCCTTTTGATTAACAAAATATCTTTCAAATGCTAAAAGTGCTGTCAAAGGACCTGTCTCTGAAACATATGTACATATTTCTCATACAGCATTCCTTTCAGTGTATTCACATGTCTTGCAAACCGTGTGCACCTCTAAAATAGCTTGATAAACATGGCCATGGCAACAGTACACTTTTAGTTAATGCATACATATAACATTGTAAAAGGCTGTGCTTCACATTATTATTAAATATATTCCAGCATATGCAGTATGTAGGTGACTAAATGGAAACATACCTTCTGTGATGCAGTACTTCTCTGTACAGATGTCCTGTAGTAAAATCTTGCAATCACTGTTATAAACATGTAGAACTCCCCTAAACATCAGTTTCCTAGCTACAAGGTAGCCCTTTTATATGGTTTAGATTAATAATGGATTGTAGCTGTGGATGATTACTGTTTGGCAGGAGGATTTCACAACAGCACTGTAACCTGGCTTACTTCACTGGGTGGGTCAGCTTAGATCTAGAAATTACCTCTGGACAGCCACATACCCTGGTGGGATTACTGAGTATCCATAACTATCATATAGCTGATGACATGAGCAGAGTGTCTATATTAGATAATCAAACACTGAAAACAGCGAAAGATATTTAATCGATCCCATTTCAGTGAAAGGTGAAACTGTCGATAGCTCAGAAGAGCGATTTCTTTCCTAGGGAAAGAAATCGCTGTTCCAACATAAATAAAAAGAAAAGTAAACAGTTGGGAACATTGTTTTATGTGGGGGGGGGCTTTGCCATCAGGGCTGTGCCACCCACACCTCCCTCTACTTAAATGTACCATCTCCTAGACCTCACTACAGTGCAGAACACAGCAAAGCACCGAAGTGGCCAAGCAACCTCTTTCCCAAGGAAAACATTTGCTGTAAAGCCACTTGAATGTTTTGCCTGTTCACTGTTTGGTGTTTGACATTTGCACATTTGACAGAATACATATCCAATGTCCTAATAGGAACCCTGAGCAGAGTCTGTTGAGGCCAGACTAAGTCTCCCATGTGCTGGTGTAAAACAGCCTCTGTAATCTCAAGCAACAGCTCACACACAGACACAAGCAGTTGACCTATCTAGGTACACAGAGTACAAAACACAGTGTTTAACTCAAGCAGATCAACTCTGACTTGGAGTGTGTCAGACAACAGTTTACAGCTGATGATATCAGCAGTGTCTATTGATGAAAAGATAGTATAGCACATGCTGGTGTAAAATGCAGTCGGTAATTTCAAGCAACATCTCTCTCTCTCTCACTCTCACTCTCACTCTCACACACACACACGCACGCACACACACACACACACACACACACACACACACACACACACACACACACACACACACACACACACACACACACACACACACACACACACACACACACACACACACACACACACACACACACACACACACACACACACACACACACACACACACACACACACAAACACACACACATGACTGCAGTGAGGATAGAACCCCTACCTAAGTACATAGGCTACAGAACACAGTACGTAACTCAAGTGTGACAGATCAAGTCTGACTTGGAGTGTGTCAGAAAACAGTTTACAGCTGATGACATCAGTAGTATATGTTGAGGACAAGATACAGTGAAGTAAAATGCTCTCTGTAATTTCAAGCAACAGCTCATACACACAGGCCATTGAGTGTAATGAGAGTAGAACCCATACCTAGCTAAATGCACAGACTAAAGAACACAGTATTTTATGCAAGTGCGAGGGCACAAGTCTGATTTATCAGAAATGCAGGTGAATGTATAGTACATGACATCAGCAGGCCATGTGGGAGAAAAAAGGTTGAAAGAGATGTGTAGGCATGAGCAACTATCAAAAAACTGCCCATCAGAGATGTAATTGTAGGATAGCATGTCTACTCTGCTGACTACGCGCGCGCGCACACACACACACACACACACACACACACACACACACACACACACACACACACACACACACACAAAATGACTGCAGTGAGAATAAAACACCTACCTCTTTAGGTGCACAGACCACAGAACATATTACTTAATACAAGCACCACAACATAAGTCTGAGTTATATAAGAGTGCAGGTGCACTTATAGTAGATGACATCAGTAAGCCATGTGGTACACAACAGCTATGGTGACCTGCCTGGGCACATAGCCTCATAGCATTATATTAGGCTAGCAGCTTAATTACATTAATAGCACTATGCTTTTTAGAAGCTGAGCTGTGTAGCAACACAAGTACCTTTATTGACTGTAGTTGGATGTTTGAGTTTAGAAGAGTAAGGTTGTGAGCACTACAAACTGGGTCTGTCCATGATGCAGCACACAATATCATATATTACACTTTGTAGTGTAGTTGATATATTTGTGGAAAAAGTACTCAGACCGGGGTGTTACAGTGCTTGATGGTGTGAGGAGACCAACACATGAATGTATTGTAAACATATGATGTACACTTAGAGTAGGCCCTTGGTTTCTAATGTTTCCATGTGTAGTTTTATGTCAGACAAAGGAAATGGAGAATAAACACCACTATTGATATATATATATATATATATATATATATATATATATATATATATATATATATATATATATATGTATATGTATATACAGTCCCATAGTGCAGCAAGCAGCTGGTTTGTTATGGTGAACAAAGTGTACACGCATATGAGATATACCTGTTTGTGCATAGGTAAGCAATGTGCTAATGTGAGCCACATTCAAATGTATGATAGTCCCATTTGTAATCCTGGCCTGGCTTTTGCAATGCCCAAGAACATATAGCTGGTTTATGTTTGTAGCTGTCTGTTTCCTAGTTGGTCTGGTTTGTTCTGTTTCTGCACTGCAGAGCTTAACGCAAACTCAAAGAGCACAGCCAAACCTGTAATGTATTTCTTGTCTGGTAAAAAGTAAAAGGAATGTGGAACTGAAAATAAAAAAAGGAGAAATATGTGAAATGAGGAAAACCAATGTAGGACATGCACAGTATAACATGACAGTACACATGAGATATTTCTAGATAACGCCGGATTTGAACTCTCACATCAATGCAGCTTCATAAAACAGGATAGATGCCTTATTCCTCTTTGCCACAGAAACAACTTTGCAGCAAAGAACTGAAGTCATTCTTCACACAACCAACTGCATCAGAATGCACACTGCTGTCAAACCACCAGTTGTGATTTCTACATTTAATTCTCTTTATTATATTTGGACATAGTGCACTTAGTGATACCACAACCTGTTATGATTATGTTTGCAAGTATAAACCTCTGCCTTACATGTCTATGTTTTTTGGTACTTCATCAGTTATCTGACCGGTAGTGTGAGACATACAGTGTGTAAGCCATTCCATATAATTGGCCTTAAAATGTGTGAGGATAATAACTGGGAGTTATATGATATGCATTTGCCAGCAACTGAAGAACAGTTTGGATGGTACAAACAGGCATATACTGTTCTTTTTGGGGGGAGTATAACTGAGTTACTGCTCTTTTGGGGAGGGACAAAGCTCAGTTATTGTTATGGCACAAACAAGGGTACACTGCTCTTTTTTTGGGGAACAAAGCTCAGTTACTGTTATGTCACAAACAAGCATAGCTTGTTGTTTTGTGGGGGAGCCAAGGTGTTACTGCTATGGCACAAACAAGGATATGATGCTCTTGTTACTGTCCTTGTTCTGCACCCTGTTTGTTGTTTTATCTTGGGAAGGGTTGTGACGTCAGAAGCTGCAATGTCTATCATTACCTTCGAACTTCTCTCTTTAATGATTTACCAATACAAAGGTATGGTGCTAAACTGAGGCCATGCAGTGATCGTCAATATTCTTGAGAGGTATGAGAGTATGAATACTAATAGACACCTATAAGTCAAATAAGTCTCTGTTGTCACATGTTAAGGTATGTTTTGTACAAATCCACCACTATTTACTTGATTACTGTACCAGGTTACAAAATATAAGGATATGCCATAATATTATTCAAAAATACAATCTAGGTTTGGGACTTACCTTGCAAAGGCAACAGTTGACATAATTTTAGTTCAGGGCTGAATCTGTTTGATGCATGCACTACACTGCCAACACATGGGGAGGTAAAGGTTATGTGAGTTGACTGGCATTAATTTTACTATATGCATGTAAGTAGGAGAAAGGTATTAGGCACCTAGATGGTCAGTGAATGCACTATGTGTTGTCTCTTAGCCAAAGCAAGGGCATATTAAGCACACATACATCTACCTTCAGGCATAGCAGCTGGTGGTTCCCCCTCCAAGTCCTCGTCTGTCTGTGGTGATCAAGGCATTTGTCAGGAAATGTGTATCCTTTCCCCTTGCTGATCCTGCTGCTGTTTCTGCAGGATCATATTGTGTAGCATAGCACATACTGTGAAGACTTGTGTATATGTGCGTGGATTATACTGTAGGGATCCACCAGATGTAGCTAGGCACTAGAACCATGACTTCAGCAGCCCAAACACATTCTCTGTGATGTTTATAGTTTGAGCATGTGCCTCATTATGGTATTCTTCCATGGCTGTTTGTCCACTTTTGATAAATGTCATCAGCCACAGTTTCAGTGCATAGCCAGCATCTCTCAGTAAATGGTACTGTGGGATATCCCCAATAGCAAACTAGGAAGCACAACTAGATGGAGTTCATGTTAGTGACAGCAACGAGGACAATGGATCAGTTAATAGCATTTTAAATGTTAACGGCAACAGTTTGCCATAACCAAATAGTCTGGAGGAACTTTTGAACATTTTTAGAACATAAAGCAATGTGCGAGCAACAAGGGAATGTGTAAATCATAGTGAAACATGGACTGATGATGGCAGGCAATCTAATTTAGTCATTTCAAATGAGCAAGGTACTCAGAGACAATTTTGAGACATTTTAAATCGAAAATTTGTGTTTAGGATGGGTGACTCACACAACGACAATCACACTGACACATTTTCTAATAGTTTGAACAAGTTAGATATATGGTTATCAAAATACAAAATGTTTGAAATGGATAATGTGTATCTTAAGCAATGTTTAGAGTTAAGCATTCTACCTAAAGGTCTAAGAGATTGAAAATATCCTAACAATGTTGTAGAGGGGTCTGTATTTCATGAAGAACTCATTACGTGTTTTGATAAATGTAGCTTTGATATAATTAGGGTGATTCTTAGGAGAAATGAAAGTGAAATGAATAATATTTTTGAGCTCATTGACCGTACCAACAATACTATTGTCAATGACTTGCTGTACACTGTTGAAAGTGAGAAACCAAAATGCTTAGATATTTTAGCTAATAAGGATTTAAAGTGTAATGATGTACATAACAGAAAATTAAGGAAAATACATAGAGATGTTAAGGAATAATAGGAAAATACACACTATCATAAAGCTAAACTTATGAAATCATACATTAACTATCAAGAGGATATTAATGGGGAAATGGGAGAAGAAGTTATGTATGACAAGAATGGTGAGAGAATTCCATACCATTTAGGAAGTTATTCGGATTTTCCAAATAACTACAGAGATCGGAAAGACTGAAAAACAAGGGGCCAGTGAATTACAAGAACAATCTATGGGAAAGGCAACACAGAGGTTATCTTTGGTAGTGGTGGATAAAGACATTGTTTGTGCTGGCCCAAAGTATAGTTACAATGATTTTAACATTTTTAATTACAGTGACATTAGAATACAAAAAGGGCATTTTGGGCTTTTTTCAAAAGGTTTTACTTTTGTTCCTAGGAAAAAAGGCAGATATACCAAAATTATTGGTAGATTTTAAATTATTTATTAGAAAAAATAATTTAAAATTGTTTTTCTATGGGCATAATAGACAAGTTAATTCAGATACATGTTTAATTAGGGGTAGTACTTTTAATGCCCAGATTACACCCCCAATTAAAGAATTTTAAAGTAATGATTGAGAAAGAACTCAGACAACCCCTCAGTAAAAATAGAGTGACACCCAATCTGACAAATGAGGAGAGAAATATTTTGGATGCATGTAGGAACGATAGAAATTTAAAATTATGAAGCCTGACAAGGGGGGGGGGGGGTTGATTTTTATGGACAGGCTACAATACAAAGGAAAGATGTTAGACATCCTTGGGGATGACAGTAAATATAGTAGAATTTTTGCTAAATGAAATGAATATTTCTTATAAGAGGATAAATGTGTGTTTAAATGATCTACTTTTAGAAGGTCTTATAGACAGAGAGACTTTTTCTTTCCTTCATGTGAATAGACCTAGGGTTCCTTCCATATTTGGAATCCTGAAGATCCATAAGGATGTTAACAACCCCCCCCCTCAGGCCTGTAGTTTTTGCTGATGGTTCGGTCACAGCCCCACTTTCTAAGTATATTGACTATAAATTAAAGAATTTATCATTAAATGGGGCTAGTGTTATTAAAGATTCTTGGGACTTGTTATCTAAAATTAACAATGATTTATATTCAGAGGATTTAATGTTTATAACTATTGATGTAATAGATCTATTTACGTCTATCCCACATGACATTGGTATGGAATGGCTTGAATAAATTTTATTTGATAGCAAGGACATTTCTTTTAGTGATTCCCATGCATGTTTAATCTTAATGGACTTGTTATTGAAGAATAACTTTATTTATTTTGAGGGTGAATATTTTATACAGCTGATAGGGGTGGCTATGGGGGCACATTGTACACCAACATATGTTAATATTATTTTATCATATTGGGAAAACAAATACATTTTTAATTCTGAATACAGACAGTATTGGAAATATTATGCCCATTTCTTGGATGATATCTGTCTTTTTTGGATTGGTTCTGAACTCATGTTTTTAGAATTTTTAAATTATTTAACTAATAGCACAGGATTCCTTAGGTTTAGTTATGAAATAACCCACACAGAATGAAATACTTGGATGTTAAGATTTCTAAGCTAAATGGAACATTTAAATCTAATATATACAGAAAGGAGACTTTTTTTAATTCATGCCTACGTTTTAGTAGTAAGCATCCATTTTATCAAAAAAGAGTGTAGTTAAAGGCCAATTTGTACATCTTAGTAGGATGACCTCTGATGATGGTGACTTTCATAAAGAGTGCAAATATTTAATGGAGCTTTTCGAAGCCTGCGGTTAACCAGATGATGTTTCAAATGAAATATTTAAAGATGTGGCACAGGCTAGAAACACCAGATTTGCCCCTCTCTTAGGAAAAGCATTGTAGATATTGGCCAGAATAAGAAGGATGGAGACATTATTTACAATAGTGCATTGACAATTACATATGATGGTGGAGCTAAACTTGTTAGAGACCTCATTGTGAAAGAATGGAAAAAGTTTGCTAGTATATCTGATTTGAGCTGTATATTTCAGACCCCTTTTAAATGTATTTATAGAAAGGGTCAAAACATAAAGGCTATCCTGGAAAGTGGTTCAGTAAGTAACAATGGTACAAACACCAACAAGAGAGGTACATACAGATGTGGCAATTGTGCCCAGTGTCCTTATATAAAAGTAGGAGAGATGGTACATTTAAAATGTAGAAATAAATATATTATAACTAGGGGCTATGCTAATTGCAATACAAATGGCATTATTTATTTAGCATTATGCAACCGATGTGATGCGTATCATATAGGAAAATAGAAAGGAAGTTTAAAATGAGAGTATATGAACATAGGTATGATATTAGGAAAAAGAACGCAAATAATGCTTTGTACAAACATACCAAATTTGTACAGAGGCTACTTTTGTCTTCTTTGCTATAGAAGTATTACCTATAGACCCAAGGGGTGGTCCTTGGGAAGCCCAGTTAGAATACAGAGAACTATATTGGCAATTAATCGTAGAAGCAAACACACACTCAGCTTTGAATGAAAATGTTATCTTTGAAGCCAGTTTTAAAGCGGAGGTCAGCTAAATTGTAATTTACATTTTAGTCAGTAGATAGTGCTATTTGACAGTTTTAAATAAAGTTTTTAATACAGTTGTAATACATTTTTTATTATAAAGTAATGGACCATTTTAATCATAAACTTCACATTTTATATTTTTATATATTTTTTTATCTCTAACCTAAAAATGTTATTTCTGTTTTTAATATTGTATGTATGATTTTCAAGTGGTGATTTTAAGCTTTTTCTTATTTTAGGGTATATATTAGTTTTTTAATTGCACTACTCATTTGATTGGTTCAGGATTTTTTTTAAAAAATGTATATAATTAGTGTTTAAACAGTTGGTATGCTCATCTGATGAAGTTTCAGGACAAAAACATGGTGAACAAGTTAAAGCGTTAATGTGGATTATTTTAGTGGTGTTCAGTGTGCTTCTTTGTAATGTATAAATCATCATCTGGGATTTGAGCTGCCTTGTTTATTGGTGTGGATTTAAGGCACTTTACGCTTTGTTTGTTTATTTAGCCTACATGGTTACTATTTTTTGCAATTCAGCAATTCAAATGAGTTTTGACCTCATTTACATCTTCACAATGCTGACAGCCCTGAATCTACATGGTTGGTAACCCTTTAAGTAGGGAAACTGAAGGGTAGACTAATGTTGTAAACAGAAGAGAGGGCATTATGCTGCTATATATTTGCACAGAGGACTACAGTTTAAGATAAATTTGACTGCACTCCATCAGCTGCATAAGGCATATGCTTACATGACAGTACAAATAGTCTGTTTCATAAGGTTTACACTTTTAGCTGTCTACATTACTAATGAGTACATTCTTCATTTGGGGTTGTGAAGCAAAGCTGCAATTATGTCATGACACAAAAAGGATTGCTGCTATTGTTGCTCTACTTTTGTAACATCCACCCAGTCTATTAATGTCATAATGTGTCTGCTGTTACACGTTAAGCTCATTTCTGTGCAAATCTAAGAACGTTTACTTACTCTTGCTTCCATATAGAGTCCTTTTTGTGGCAGTATTCAGAAAGTTTTTGAGAACACGGACATCACAAACTCAGAGTCTATATGGTTGGTTTACAGCTTGTTGAATCAATCCATGGTGTTGGTTTCTTTCATTAGCATACAATTCAACTACTTATGCTGTAATTACCATTCCATAAAAGTTATTTTGCTTGCACATGAGTGTTCGTGCCATGTGTACATCGCGTAATGACATGCACATGGTGAAAAATGACTGTGTAGGGTTTAGTGACTTCCCCCAATAATTTTCCTGAGTTCTTTCTATTTCTCCTTTTATATTTTCTAATTTTTCTCTATACTATCATCTTCCTTTACTAATCTGCTTAAGTAACTCAATACTTCTCTTTATCCTTGTAAAAAATATTTTTGCTTATATAACAAATCTTATAGTTTTTCTTGATTTCTTTCATATAATTCTTTTTCTTTGTCAAAATACTTTCCATCATTATGTTATAAATCTTCCAATGCATTGTTGTATGTTCTTTTTCTTTTTATTTTACTACTTTTCTCACATCAAATTGACACTGTAAAAAATTATTTATATTTTTCCTTAAATATCACTCACATTCAGATCAATTTTTATAAAATGTTTTCATAATAATATGAAGTTTCCATAAGTGTATTACTAATCTATGTCCTTCTTCATTACATGCTTTCTCATTTATCCTTCTTATTCCTTTGCCTAGTTTTATATAATCCTTGTTTTCTTTTATCTCTAGCCATATTGCAAGATGATTAGAAAAATCATACTTCAACTACACCGGCTTCTTCTATAAATAAAACTTCTGATACTATAAAGTAATCTATTTCATTTCTATACATACCCCTTTTGTAAGTCTATGAAATTGTGTCCCAAAGTTTTAACTTACCACATCTTATAACTGTGATGTGAGATTTTGCCAGCCATGCCAGGAAGAATAGGGCAGTGCATGTGTAATATATGCCAGCATAGTTAGCTAGAGTTTTGTAAATAATTTTGTGTCATTTGACTATCACATTGACTTGTACAGGTACTTGTGTTAAAAATGTATTAATGATGTTATTATAACTGATTAAATGTTTATGTTTAAACAAAGACTTCTGGAATGGAAGAGTATAAGCTTTTGAAATTGTTCTACAAATTTCAAATACATACATACATATGTAAATACATACAAATGTTTCAAGCACGGGCATTAAAGCCCTTCTAGCTTGCCAATATGCCAAAACATTTGTTCCCATAATAAATGCCCAGGCTGTTCTTAAAAATATCTAAACTAGTACTTGCTTTAATGTAATTTGGTAGTCTGTTCCAAGCATCAGCTACTCTGTCAGAAAATCAATTAGTACACTTCTCATTCCTATAGAATCTTCTACATAGATGATTCTCTAGTACTTTTTGATAACCTCAAACATTCCCAGAGGTAGTTGTCCCTAAATGCCCTATGTACCTGAATAAGATCTCCTCTTAAATATCTGTAAAATACACTGTACAAGTTCAGATATTTTAGTCCTTCATAATAACTTAGATTTTCACATCCATGGATGCCCTTAGTATATTTCCACTGTACTCTTTCCAGTTTATTCATGTTTGTTTTCCTATAGGGTTTCCATATTGTTATTCCATACTCAGGTTTGGGTCTAATGAAACTAATAAACAATGACTTCATTATATTTGATTTCCTAGACTTTATAAATCTTTTTATACAACCTATAGTTCTATAACTATCATTAGCCAATTGGTTGATATGATTAGAAAAACTCATCACTGAATCTACCCATATATCCAGGTCCTTAAATGAGTCTACAGTTTCAATCACTGTGTGCTGTGTTAAATATTCACCTTTCAGTTTATGTCTCCCAAATTTCACATGCTTAGTTTTTGATTTATTTATCAACATATTATTCTCCTGTGCCCAAATAGTCAATTTAGTCAAATTATTTTGCAGACATGCCTTATCTATAACACTTGTAATCAGTTTACCCAATTTCAGGTCGTCAACATATAGACTGTAGAACACCTCAGATGAAAAAGTAAGGTCTGAAAGATACAATCTAAACAAGTAAGGGCCTAGTACAGAGCCCTGTGGGAACCTTGACTGCAACCAAGGATTTCACCAGTCCAGTGGATGTGTGATACTTGCCATGTCCTATTTGTAAGCCATGCAGCTATCCATCATATCAACAGTACATCAATACCTAGCTGTACTAATTTATTGATCAGTGTTTTGTGCATGACCCTGTCAAATACTGAAGTTAAATCTATTTTTCATTCATAGCTGTCATTATATTGTTATAGAACATCATGTTACAGGTGGTAATAGATCTATTTTCAACATATGCATGCTGATATGTGGTTTCAATCCCAACTTACCCAGTTCTGATAATAACTTATCCAGTATTACCGTCTCGATTATTTTTCCACAACATGAATGTAGACTTCGGGGTCTATATTATTCTGTGTTTGTCCTACTCCCCTTTCCCTTAAAGACAGGTCTAATAAATGCATGTCTCCAATCTTGAGGAATCTCCCCATATTTATATGACCTAGTGAATAATAGATGTAATGGCAGTGTAAGTTCTTGCTTAAGTGTTCTCAGGTCATTGCTACTTATTCCGTCTCCTCCCTGTGCTTTGTTTGGATCCAGTTTGCACGATTTTTTCAATATAATCTAATTTGATTTCAGTATCTGTGGTTACCTGGATGTCACTAGGACAACCTACCATCCCTTTTGTGGAGACAAACTGTTTTGCATAAGATTTTATAAATATATCTATTATCTGTTTTGCCTGAGAATACATTTTAGAATCTGCACACAGTTTATCAATTTGTGTATCTTTACTCCTTCTTCATCTTATGTATCTATAAAAAGGTTTCCTAATATGCTCAATATCTTTATATACATTTTCTTCAAATTTTTCTTGATCTTGTCTAACACTATGCTTAATCTGTTTGTCCAGCTCATTTATTTCAGTTTTCAAAGTTGTAGTTTGACCTCTCTTCCATTTCTAATATTTTTTGTCTTTCACCTTAATCAGATATCTTGTTCTTATGGAAATATACCCCCCTGATGTTGCGTGTCTATATCCTGATGTTAAACATTTATTGACTTTTTGCACTCAAACAATTTCTCTTTCAAAACTTTCCACATTCCATCTGCAGTTTTTCCACTGAACACCTCACTTCAGTTAGTTTTATATAGTAACTGTTTTGCCTCCCTATAATCTGTAATTAAGTTTCTGTGCATTGGCTTAGATTTCAGTTTGGAAGAATTATCTAGCAACAAATTAACCTTTATGACCCCATGATCACTGCACATAAATGGTGGTAAAACTTGACTTGAAGTTACAGTAATTTCTTTGGGAACACAAGCAATATCTAGTATATTCCATCCCCTGGTAGGTTTTTTACAATCTGAAGCATTTGTTGTTCCTGAATATACTGTGAATAATTTATTTACTAACATTGTTGAATCAATGTTATTCCAGTTTGTTTCTGGTAAATGTAAGTCCCCAGCTAATCTTATTCTTCCCTCCTGTGTTTCATGTAAGAAATGTATGAATTCCTCTAGATCATCTGCACTTGACTATGGTGGTCTGTACACTCCAACAATTGTTATATGTTCCAGGGTTGTCTTTATTGTCACAGTTACACAGTCTATAGTATTGGTGTTATCACTGAACATGTAATAATAACAAGGGTCATAGCTATCTATAATCCCTATCATAACACCTCCACCTGATTTTTTTTTTGTTAGAATGTCTATTACAGTTAAAACATTTATACCCTGACAGAACTGGTTTCCAGTCATTGTACTTTAACCATGTTTCACAAACTATAACATCAATCTTAGCAAATTTTCTAATAACAAAATTTTATTATTAATGCTCCTAGCATTAACAACCATCAGAGATGCATCAAATGTTGCTATCTGTGAACTGTTACATTTTTGACCTGGCAAAAATCCTGGCTAGTGTTTGTCAAATATTGCAAAATATCTGCTGCAAAAATTCTCTTCCCCGATCTAGACAAATGCACACCATCCTGTCTGAACACGTGTGTGCCCAAAAGAAGGCTTGGATGATCTACACATTTCCATTTTTTAAAACAGGACATTTTTTCCATGTAGGTGTTTATCAAAATTTTTTTTTTCATTCACAGTGACCTGACTATCCTTTCTGTAGGTGATTTGTGAAAAATATGTCCTAACACCAGTACAAGCTATACTATCTAGGAGGGCTGTCAGTTCCCGACTAATAGTCAGAGAATCTTTGCTGGTGACATCATTTGTACCACATGAAAAAAAAAACAGATCCATACTTCCTTTCATTAAGGCATTCCAAGGCTTGTTTCATATCTTCTATTTTTGCTCCTGACAAGCATAACACTACTCGATGTTCATTATCATCTCTGCAAATATAAGTATCACTTCCTCTAATAACTGAATCTCCAGTCACAAGAATATCTTTGCTGACCATCTCTGAAGAATTGTCAGCTTCTAATACAGTAATTTCTGCTCTCTCAATTGTTATGAAGGATGGATCTTCATCACTATTAGTCTTATTAATTCCACTGTTTTCATTGCGTATTAAATTCTCATCCAGCTGGCATTGTAAATCCACAGCTTGAGCCATGTAGTCAACATCTGTCTTTCTCTTCTTTTTTCTTACAGTAATGTTCTTCAATCCTTCCACGTTCAGTTTTGATTTCTTCCTTTTCACCTGCCCCTTGCCTCTTTTTTCTACCTTTTCCATTGGAAAGGTGATGCCTTTTTCTGTAGACTGAGGGTTTTCTGATAGATATCTTCATTCCCTGTCACCAATGTGTTACATAACAAAGCAGAATCCTTTTTACTACATATTGTCTTTCCTTTACAGTGTCAGTTTAGTTTTTTTCCTTGTTATTTGTTGAGAACTTTTTCCTTTCTTTTTTTTTGTTTCCTTCTAAACAAACTGGATCCTCAGATTGCTGAGTAATTGCATCCACAATTCCATAGTTCTCAGGGGCCTCATCATGTTTCATAGGAGTTGAATGTTCTTTGCAGAAAATAGATGCATCATTTCCTAAATCTGTTCTATTTGTTCTATGCCTAACATTATTTAGTTCATCAGTCCAGTCATTAATATATATGATACAACAGTTCTCCAAGCCATGCTAATTGTACATGTGCAATCATCATCATTAAGTCGAGATTTGCTTCTGACAGTGTTAAGCTAATCATCCACCTTTTGACACGAGGAACAAAGATCACCAGTGTTATCAGCTGTTACCTTTAAATATGCATAGCATTTATTACACTGTACAAGATACTTGTGCATTAGCAAATCGTTAATTACATACTCATTTAAGGAATCCATATTCAGCTTTAATTGAATAAAATATTGCAAATGAAAAAAATTACACAACGTCAGTAGCAAATAATTCAAAGGAACTTACATCAACTTCTATGACAAAAATTATATCAGCAATATCCAACTAAATAATAAAATACAATAAAGTTGTTCTGACCATACAAGTTCTACCAGCCAGACAGAAGTTGTAATTTATTTATGTCGCACTATAGCTCGCAGTCGCACCTCCTTTTAACAGTAAAAATAAATAAAACTTCTCTTACCAGTCAACTCCACAACAAATCACAAACCAAGACAGGGTTGTTTTGATATGCTCAGAATTTTCCACTTTGCAGTCTGTGGAAATTTATAGCTGTCTAGGTCTCTTGTGGTGGCTGGAGCTTGCCTGTCCAAAACCTATCCCTTTCTCACAAACAAAAGTGAAACTAGAGGTAAAACAACAAAATATGAATCAAAGCTTGTTAATAAGCAATCTCTTCCTACCTGCAAACAGTTAAAACAGTGATAACAAATGCAATATAAATTCAAATAAAACTGCTCTTACCAGTCAACTCCACAACAAATCACAAACCAAGACAGGATTGTTTTGATATGCTCAGAATTTTCCTTTCTGCAGTCTGCAACAGATCTTAGCAAAGCTCTGAGTGTGCACTGTACCAGAGTCAGGTGATCAAATGTGATGTCATTCCATAACCAGCATGTAGGATGGAACTCACACAGCAGCTTGTTTTATTTTGTTTTCTTTGGAACCTGATATAAAAAACTATGACAGTTATCTCAGTCCAGTTTGTTGAGTTCAGTTTTAGTTTGAAACTCTTCACCTTGTGTTGTGGAAGTAGGCATCTCACTATTTAATCTTGTTTTGTTGTATTAATTAAGTTAGCTAGGGAACTATTAATCTTTAGACAGTCAGGAAAAAGAGTGAGATTAAGTAGTGTTTTTTTGCATCTGTTGGAATCTGTGCAACTGTTTTATTTTTATTTCTTCTGTGATTGAAACTCTGGTGTTTATTTTATTATTTATTATTAAATATTTTATAACTTTTGTTGTGGCTGGTCTTTTAGATAATACCTTTAAGGTCTTGAGAGTATTTGTGCTTAGGTTAGTGATGCCTTGGCCACTCTGAAAAATCTGTCTGCTTTGGTTACACTCTACAATTTACATTAGTAATGATTTTACTCAGTATAACTGGATACCATTGTAAGAGCCTGAGAGTGGTTGACTGGTGGCAGCATAGTTACCATATAGTCTGGGCAGAAGGGGTATAGTTAGTAAATCTGTACCAGCTTTCCCCAGGAGTGTGTGTGTGTGTGTGTGTGTGTGTGTGTGTGTGTGTGTGTGTGTGTGTGTGTGTGTGTGTGTGTGTGTGTGTGTGTGCGTGTGTGTGTGTGTGTGTGTGTGTGTGCGCGTGTGAATGTGTGTGTGTGTGTGTGTGTGTGTGTGTGTGTGTGTGTGTGTTTGTGTAAAAATAAAATACGCAGGTGTGGGTGTGTCAGCTACTTGGAACTGGGACACAGTGCACCAAAGTGAATATGGTTTGGGATCTGGAGAGATAGAGTCCAGTCCCAGGTCTGGAGCATGTTCCCTGTGTGATCTTGGGGGAAATTGTGCTTGATGTAGAGAGCTGAATTTAAAAATGCTGTATAAATCCATTCCTGTTCTTAGTGACCATCTCTCACTGGTGTCAGTGGAGAGGATTGAGGCTCCTTGATTACTGGCCAGGCTAAAAAGTGGCCATCAGAATGACTTCTGAAAATGTTCTTATATCATTTCCTTTCTTTTTATGCTTGCCTCTTAAATCACAATTATAGTCTCCTGTTATTATAATATTCATATTTATCACTACATAGTCTAAAATCTGATTAAATAAGCCTTTCCTTTCTTTACAGTTAGTTTAGTATTTAGAGCGTCTTCTGTGTGGCGACATGCGTGAACGGGCATTCCTTCGTTGAAGGTTGTGTGTTAGGCCTGGCAAGCCAGCACGTAAAACTCTACTGCCAATCATTAGCAGACCGGAGTTCCGCTGTGGCAACCCCTAACCGGGAAAAAGCCGAAAGACACAAACACACACACAGTTAGTTTAGTATAAGCATACAATGTTATAATTCTATAGTCTTGTTCTTTCCATTTTAAATTTACAATGGTTAATGTACTCATTTTACTAAAGTTACATCTAATATCTTTAATGCATTTCTATAGAATACATATGTTGAACATCTCCCATTTCCCAAATTCCAGATTATCTTTCTTTCCCATAGTTTCTCTGTTTAAAATCTTTCTTCACTTCGTAAAAGTCATGTGTCTTCCAGTATAATTACATGTATATCACATGTATTACACTACCCCAACTTTCTTATTCTTCTTACTATATTCTTAATACTATTCACATTTACAGAAAACATCTAAAATTGTAATTTTCCCTTTTCTTTAGATTCATGGTTTCATAAATTCATAGCGAACTTTCCTAATTTGTCATGCTAAACCTAACCAATTTCCTTCCCAAAGGTGGAGAATCAAGCTTTATACCTTGTGTCTATATGTGTTAAACAGCTTTACCACTATATCAAACCCCCAGTCTTTAGCTGCATGTATTCTTTTTCATCTGTTTTCTTTTTTTTTTCTTTTGTATTTATCCCTTGAAATTTTCTTTTTCTGCCTTTTACCCTTTTACCAATATATTTTTTTCATTTTACTATCTCCCACTTTATGTCCTTTTCATCACTTATTTCAAAACCTGCTTCTATGTCCTATTTATTATTTTTATCATACATTTTCTTATGTTTCTACTTCTTCTAAACTTTCATCTCTTAGCTCATTCTCTTCTCTTTCTTTTTCTGTTATTTTCATTTTTGCAATCAATTCATAAATGTCCATTTTGTTACATTCAGAACATTTCAATTCACATTTTCTGCATCCTGTCACATTTACCCATAAATATATTTTCTTTTGTTACAGTTGTTTATCAAATGTCCTTCTTTTCCACAAAAAAAAAAAAAAACATGTTTTGGGTTGTCATCAGTATTTTACAACACCCCTATTTCCCTTCACATTTATCATGCTTGGTATATGTATATTTTCCTTGTTATATTTTTAACACAATATTACAATCCCAGCCACCAGTCCATAAACCCCTTTGGCCATAAACTTTTCTGATGTCCAGTACTTCTTTATAAAAAGCCTTCAAATGTCCTTTCAAATTGTCTCTTTATACAGCTGTTTGAAATTGTACATGAATCTTCTTTTTGTTTGTCTGTTAAATGATTTTATCACATAAAAGAAATGAGACTAGAGCATTTCTCCCCAAGCCTCCACTGAAAATATATTCTGTCACAGTCAAACTTTCCCAGTCAACAAATGTTAAATAAATAAATAAATCAAGATTCCCTGGGTAAGAGTCTTTTTTTCATATTCCCAAGAAATTTTCCATTGAAAAAAACAGTCTCAAATATAATGTCACAAAATATCACTGTTAATAAGAATAAATGCTCTTAATTCATGTGCTTTTACACCCAAAGGCGCTATTAAATTGTCCCACACTTCATACCTCTCCATTTCTTTATTGTCTTAATAGGTCTTGAATGGAAGACACCATAGAAGAAGGATTTGCAAGCCCTGTGTACAGTCAATGAATGATTTGCAAATCCCATATGAAAAGATGAAATGGCTGCCAAATAAACTTTAACAGATGAGTAACTGAGAGCCCTGTTAAAAAGATCAGTCAAAAGTGATACCAAAGCTGGACAAACTTACCCTTCTAATTCCTTTTTGGAGAAGTCTTCTTAGAAGCTGTGATGAGATTAGCTACCACTGGAAGGAAATGGTGTTTCCAGACCATCGTGAGAATTGGAGAAACCAAGAGGTTAAATTGGGGTAGGCAATGTCTGTGTGAGGCAGCCTGGACAGATGAGACAATAGAGTTGAGCTCTGATGAAGAGACAGGGATCTCCTTTTTAGATGAGACTACAGCAGGAGACCACATTTGGCAAGACGAGGACAGTGCTATGAAAATTAGCTTAGCCTTGTATTTCTTGGCTTCGTATAGAAGTATCAGGATCAAGGGAAATGGGAGAAAGGACTAAAGGAGACCAAATAATCTATAATGAGAGAATGTATTACTTGGTGACTGTCATTCTGGACAAACTAATGAAAAAGAAGGAGGGGCATTTGACATTGAATAGTGAAGCAAAAAGATTGCAACTAGGTTGTTCCCATTTCCTGATACAGTTGAGGGGCCATTTGTGGTTAGGTGTTTGTCTTCACAGTTTGTCCACAATGATGTTATACATCTGAAAAGAGAAGAAAAGAGAACACAATATGCACCCTCAATGGCTGCTTGACATAGTGGACAAGACGGGGTTCGCCTTGGTTTTTGATATACATATCCTCTCCCTATTTTTGGACTGTATGACAGTTGCACCCCAAGGGCGCAGGTCCTGAAATGTCTTTAGTGTTCTGACTGCACTCTTCACAAAAACATTGATGTGCAGTGAGACCTCTACCATAGTCTGTGGACCTTGAATTGTCCTGTTCATGAAGTTCCTCTGCCTACCAAAGAAAGAAGTATTTGTGGTTACTGTTGCCTTGGGTATCAGCTTGGTAAGGGTATTCTCATCTGTGTAGTCTCCTCTTGATAGCACTCAACAAAGTGATTGTGTGTACAAGTGGGAGTAAATATTGATCCCACTATGGCTAAAGTGTCAATTTCAGAATCCTCATCCTGAGTCTTGCTCAAGGTACCATTTGGTTGGAAGCAGCTATCGAACATAGCATCTTTAGAACAGTCACCACTGAAAGTTTGTCCTGTGATCTCAATTGTGTTATCTCTTGTGTTATGGCTGAAACTATCTCTGCTGGGGAAGTATTGGTAGCTGTCTCAGAGTGTTTATGTGACAGCCTATGAACACCAGGCCTTAGAAAGCTGAAAGTTGGACTTGAACAGGTTGATGGCAATCTCTGAAGACTAACAGATCTGGAACAAGTACGGCCTTGAGTCTGCTTTCATGATGTGACTGCCAGATGCCAATCATCCAAATATGGGAAAATCAGGATCCCTGGTAGTCACATTTGCACTCACTTATACAATTCATTTGGTGAACACCCAGGGGCAGTAGTAAGTCTAAATGGAAGGGCCAGAAATTGAAAATGATCAGAGTAAACTTAAAAGTGAAAGTGCCTCCATTCTGCTGATTTTATTTTTGTGTAGGTGAGCATTCTAGAGGTCAACAAAGCACATCCAGACTCCTGCCTTGACTGAACCATGACCATCCAGAAAGTCTCTTTCTTGATATGCTCGTTGAGCCAATATCAGTGTTAAGTCCTGTATCTTCTTGGGATCTATAAAGAATCTGCAGTAACATCTAGATCCCCTTTCATCTCCTGGCAACCTCTGGATGGCTGTTTTGCTCAGAAGTGGTTGCACCTCTCTTTTTTGCAGCCTCCCTCTAGCTAGGTGATACCCAATGGGGACAAGACTGATTGACTAGTGGTTTGTGGAAAAGGGAATTAAATAGTCTCTGGATATGATTCTCCTTAGCCATGAATCTGATGTGATGGCCATCCATGTGTGGATATGCAAGGGGATGTGTTGCCCCAACTATCCCCAAAAGGGAGTTGTCAGGAAACCCTTCAGGGATCATAGGAATGAAATCTCTGAAAAGATCCCCTAACTCCCAGGTTGTTTCAATGACCTATACCTTTTGATTAGAGAATGGCCAGAAACTTTCCCCTACCATGAGAGTTTCCATCTAGTTGCTTTCTCTGATGAGGTTGCTGGAACTTGGATAGCCACCGGTTCTTAGCCCTGTTTTGGCTGCCCTGGAAGAACTCTGGGGGAGATGAGAACTTAATCCCAGCTGCAGTGAGCATTTTGCATTTTTGCTCACAGGTGGACAGCCTGTCTTTCACTCGTTACCTGAAAAGTGAGGTGCTATTAAATAGGACATTAACGAGTGCCACTTTGAAGTGGCCTGAGAAGTCTGCCAATTGCAAACAGGCATGTTTCCTCATCACTATGCTCAATTCTGCAACTCTAACTGATCCATCCATCATATTATAAATGACACACAGGGACATAGAAGAAATTATACTCATCACACATGCATAAATCACTCACTAGTATCTGTTTCAAGGTATCAGCTGGTTTATGTACAATGTCGCTTCAAAACCTTTTCATATGCACCGTGCAGATTAAGTCTTAAAATGAAAATGTACTTGACATATAGACATTCTTCCCTAACTAGGCCATCATCCTTGACTCCACACTGGGACGACTCCATAACTCCATACGAATTGCAGAAGAAGCCATTATTGGGCACATTGTGAGTGCTGCTAAGAGCACTTTAGGCTGACATCAAACAGTGAAACAATACAAACTTTATGAACTTTAATCACACTTTGACTTAGGAATGGGGTCCATTCCTGTCATGGTATTAGAAACCCAAAAGATCTGGAGAAATTAAAAAAGGAAGGATAAAATGATTGAGCGCCATCAGAGATATCTCTTTTGGTAGTCACAGGTACAACAATAGAATCCATTGGGCATCCTTTGCTCCAAAATAATCTGTTCTTGAGGGTACAGAAAATCCTATCTGTTTTTTTTCGGATACGCTCAGCCACATTTAGCTCTTGCCACACATACAATAATGAGGATTCATGAATGCCTACATGATAATTTTTACTGCGTGTGCATCTTGGCATGAAGTGCACACAGGATCGACAAGATTTAGATTCAGTAAACTCCGAGCAGTGGTGTGCACTCAAGTGCAAATACAGAAAGTTTTGTGGCATGCAAATTGCGGGTCTATATTATAAGTTCAAAGTCTGAAAACTTTGAATCTCATATGGTCGACTCCATATGAGCAACGTTTTCAAACATAGAACTTAAAATGTAAACAAAGTAAAAACAAAAAACCTACCTGAATGCTCTATGTAGGGGGGCAAACCCCCCTGCAACCCCCACACCCACTACTACTTAAATATACCAACTCCGAGATCGCACTACATTGAAGTGAAGGGAAGAATTCCCTACGGCGATCTCCGATGAAACGTTCGATGTTTGAAAACTTTGCTCATGTGATGTCAATCATATGAGATTCTAAGTATTCAGACTTTGAACATTTAATATAGACCCCCAAATTGCAGCATAAGTAGATTAATTGTATGTGAATGATGCAGTTCAACATGGTTGAGTGATTCAACAACCTGTAAAGCAGCCTTGTAGACTCTGTTCGTGTTGGCCATGTAGTCGGAAACTTTCCCAATACAGCCATGGAAAGGAGTCTACACAGAAGCAAGAGCAAGTAAAAGCTCTTAAAATTTGTACATAACTGACCTCAGCATGTAACCCATACATATTATGACTTAATTACACACTGAATGCTAGAATATCAGAGGTACAAAATGAAAAATACATTTTTAAGGGCCATGACTTAAATGCACCTTTGCTCCCCCACCCCAAAAGAAAATGTAATTTTTCATAATGCAGGCTGCTAAAATGTTTGAACATCCTGAAAGAGTATTATGTTGGACTGTAAGCATATGTAGTATGCAGCAGATACCTGGGCAAAGTAATAGCTTTCCTTGTGTCTACAACATTGTGCTCCCATGCAGTTTCTCAGCTAACATGGCTACTAACCATGTAGAGTCCAGGCTGTCAGCACAGTGAAGATGTAAAGATGCACTGGAATTGCTGAATGCCAAAAAAAAGTAACACTGTAGGGATGTCCATTCTGTGTAGGCACTTCCATAGTGTTTTTGCTTTCGATGAATGTCAGCAGTGAATGATAACATTGGGGTGTGTGTCAGGTTACACTTTCAAAGTTGTACAGGTCAGTCTGTGGAGGGTGAAAGTATATGTAAGTTACGCACTAATCACAGGTTCTGTATCATCCTCAGACTTTTGCTGTAAAATGTGTCTTCTCTGTTTCAATTAATTTTTGTACATTTTTTAATGTCCTCATGTGCGCGATTGTGTGTGCAGTGCAGCAACAGAAAATGGAGGAATGAATGGTAGCTTTTATTGTACTTGTCATGTAAGTAGTCCTGTGGCACCACATGTATGTGTATGGCTAGAATGCAGAAGGTCCTATGTATTTTCCTTTTTACACTTAATGTTTGTGCAATATCATGGGAACAGAGGAAAGTAATTGCAATTTTACCATGCTTACTTTATTTATGCGTAGCTGTATGGGGGTGGATGAAGGGGCACCTAGCGTACCGATGAGCAAGCAGAAAGGTATGTGTAATATATGCTAATTACTGTATAAGCAGCTGAATTCCATTTTCATGAACCAATCCAACATGGTGCAGCTATTCAGCATGCTATAAAGCATCTGTGTAACCTCTGTTCTTGTTTTCCCTATATACTTCAATACCATTGGAGTAGAGACAAGGACATTTTAACTGACACAGTGCTAGAGGCTGCTGCAGCTATTCTACATCTGCATGTGCTAGAAGCTAAAGTCAATGCTGCTGCTGATGTTGACAATAGGCCTATGCCGAGAAGGAGAAGAGTGTCCAGGCCCAAGGTAACTTATCAGATGCTACATGACCTGGAGATTGTAGAATGCTACAGACTGGACAGGGATACCTTGCAAAAAATCTGTGAGCGCTGCTGACCTCTACTCAGAGCCAGAACCAAATGAGGGGAACCCATCCCAGTGGAAACTATGTGTAGCCCTTAGAATACTAGCTACAGTTACTTTTCAAAGACCAACTGGAGACATGATGGGTGTGTCATAGGCATCAAACTCCAGGATCCTTCACCAATTCCTGGATGTTATACTATTATATGTCAGTGAGCACATATGTCTTCCCTGTAATTCTGAGGAGAGGGCTAGCAATATGCAACAGTTTTTTCCCTCTAGCGCACTACTCTGAAGTACTGGGTGCCATAGATAGCACTCATGTACACATCAATATACAACCTGGTGAGCTGGGTAGAATCTACATGAACCACAAGAGATCACTCCATCAACTGCCAAGTCATGTGCAATGCCCAGGGAATAAATTTGAATGTGCATGCTGGCAACTTTGGCAGTTATCATGACTCCCATATATGGCACACATCACAGCTGTATCAGATGTTTGCTAGGGTGGACATCCCACAGGGCCATTTACTGGGGGATGCTGGCTATGCGCTGGAACTGTGGATGATGACACCCATCAGTCTATCATTGTCAAGTATATATAAATCTTTAAGAACCAATATGCAAATCCCAGAGGAGTCCTTATGGAATTTCACAGAGAGAATAAGCAAATCCATTTTTTCAGATAGTGATAAAGAATTAGTACTTAAATCAATTAGTAGCACAACATCATCCCCTTCTTGAAAAATCTTCACTTGAAAGTACATCCATAGGAGCTTTATTACCCTACATAAGATGGACTTGATATCAAAAAATAATCTTAATACATGTTAGAGATGTGAGGAAATACTTTGTGCAGATTGGGTACACATGTTTCTTACATGTAAAATAGTAACTCCATTCTGGATAGATTTCAGAAATTTCATAAAAGCATTGTGGTCGGACAAGTGTGAAGTATCTGACTCATTATTACTGTTTAATGCACCAATACCAACACATATCCCCAAAATACAGGTGCACCTTCTTTGGTCCTTGCTTGCAATTGCAAGAAAAATCATTAAGTCAAATTGGAAGTGCAAAAAAATCCTATCATTTACAGATTTTTTACTATTAGCTAAACTTGTATGTAGTCGGGAATTGCAAACAATTTCAGAAAGAACTACTAAGATAACACATAAGAAATTAACTTGGTTGAAGCTTGAAAAACTACTACATAAAATGTAATCACAACAATGACATTATATCTATTATGGACATTGTAAATAGTTATTGTTCCATGTTATGATGTTTTTAAGACATATATTGTGCATATTTATATATCATATTTCTTGTATTATTTTATTTCATGAAAATCAATAAAAAGGTTTACAAAAAAAAAGAAATGCACACACACCCATGGAAGAACGCCATAATGAGGCACATGCTCAGACAAGAAACATCATTGACATTGTATTTGGGCTGTTGAAGACACTGTTCCAGTGCTTAGATACATCTGGTGGAGCCCTGCAGGATAATCCAGAGACATATGCTCAAGTTTCATAGTATGTATTATGCTACACAATCTGATCTTGCAGAAACAGCTGCAGCAGGAACCAGTAAGGGAAGGGACACAGATCCCTCCACTAATGTTTGGGTCCCCACAGTCTCAGTCAGAGGAGGGCTCATGGGGAGAACCACCAGCTGCTGTGCCTGCAAGCAGATGTAGGCATGCTCAGTATGCTCTTGCTTTGGCTAAAAGACAACACATAGCACATTTACTGACCACTTAGGTACCTAATACCTTTCTTCTAATCACACATATAGTAAAATTGATGCTAGGTAACTCACACAACATGTACCTCCCATGTACTGGCTGTGTACTGCTTGCATCGGACAGAGTCAGCCCTGAACTCAAAATGTGTCCACTGCTGCATTTGCAAGGTAAGTCCTGAACCTAGAGTGTCGTTTTTGAATGATATTATGGCATATCCCTGTATTTAATAGGTTGGAACAGTAATTAAGTAAATAGCGTCATGGATCTCTGCAAAAAATACTTTAACATGTGACAGCAGAGAGACCTTTTGTTTATTCATATGTGTCCATTAGTAAGTACTAGCCTCAGACTTCAGTGATTTACACAGTCATACCTCTGAAGTATACTGAAGCTCACTACATGGCCTTATTTCTGCACCATACCTTTGTACTAGAAAATATATAAAGAGAGAAGTTAGACAGTACTGATACACACTGCAGTTTCTGACTTCACAAACCTTCTCAAGATCAAACAACAGGCAGGAAGCAGAACAAGGAGAGTAACAAGAGCATCATATCCTTGTTTGTGCCATAGCAGGAACAACTTTGCTTACCCACAAAAGAGCAGGCTATGCTTGTTTGTGCTACAACAGTACATGAGCTACCCCACAAGAGCAGTGTAGCCTTGCTTGTGCCATAACAATAACTCAGCAATGGTCACCCCAAAAGAACAGTATATGGCTGTTTGTGCCATCCAACCTGGCCTTCACTTGCTGACAAATGCATATCATATCATATAACTCCCAGCACCATTTTAAGGCCAAGAATATTTAATGTCTTGCACACTTGAATGCCTCAAGTTCTGCTCAGATAACTGATGAAGTGCCAAGAAACACAGACAAGTAAGACAAAGCTATATATTTACAAGATGAATCCTAACCAGTTGCATGATCAGTAAGTCCACTACATCCAAATATAATAAAGAGAGTTAAAAGTACAGGTCACAGCTAATGATCTCATAGGAGTGTATATTCTGATGCATTTGATTGTGTGAACAATGACTTCAGTTCTTTGCTGCAAAGCTGTTTGTGTGGCAAAGAAGGCTAAGGCATCTAATCTTGTTTTCTGAATATGCAGTGGTGTGAGAGTTCAAATCCTGAACTATGTAGAAATATCTGATGTGTAGTACATTTTGTAGGGTTCATGTCATACCTTGCTTTTGCTGTGTTCACATACATCTTCCTTTCCATTTGTTTTCCTACATTTCTATTTATTTTTATTCCACTGTTTTTGCGATGCTCCGCGTAGTGCAAACAAATGACTGCCAGTTTGGCTATGCTTATATGGCTTGTGCAAAGCATGGCATTACTGAAACTGGACCACCTAGGATGCAGGCAGGCAGACATAGAAATTGGATACATTCAATAAATGCTTTTGGCAATCGCGAAAACCCATTGTGGACAAACTGTCACACACATTAGCAATGCAGCTCTTGTTTGTGTACTGCTTACCAAGGTGCAAACAGCTGTATCTTGCATGTGCATACACTTAGTTAACCATAGCACAAATCTGTTGTCCAATGCACAACTTTCAACTGTTTAGATATTTGTAGACTGTCCTGATTTTTGCATGACATTTTTACCATGCTTCTCATAAAAAGTTAGTTTTATGAAAAATAATTTTAAAATACTTGATTATTGAATCCAAAAACCAATAACACTCATTTAAATTGCAAAAATCCTACCCTTCAGACAAATCACATTAATGCAAAACATGTTATTCTATCAACTGTATAAGTTTGTAAGAGCAGTATGTAAAACATGTCCCTCTGATCCTTTTTATACCCAAGATGTATGGCTTTGTCAATATTCCTTGCTATAAAAGGTTGAGAAGTATGGCCCAATGTGCTATGGAAATGTGTATTTGATATCTTATTTCAGTCCATGTCTTGTCCACACACTCACAAGCATTACAATCCTGAGGTCTCAGTTTAATTTTTTCCACACATATATCAACCACACGACAAAGTACAATTTATAATGTTGTGTGCTCCCTCATGGACAATGCCATTTGGTGATGCTCACAACCTTGCACTGCTAAACTCAGAGGCCCAAATATGCTAAATAAGGGTACTTGTGTTGTTATATAACTAGGCTTCTAAGCAACCTAGTGCTAATGAGCTATTAGCCTCATATGACACTATGACTCTACGTAACTATGCTGGCCTCCCAAGCTGTTGTTCCTCACAACCAATATAGAAACTGCTGATCTCATCTACTATATGTTCACCTGCCCTCCTGTATAAGTTGGACTTGCTCCATGGCATGTTCATTAAGTACTGGGTTTTGTAACACTTAGATAGGGGTTCTGTTGTCACTTCAGTTGCGTGTGTGTGTGTGTGTGTGTGTGCGTGTGTGTGTGTGTGTGTGTGTGTGTGTGTGTGTGTGTGTGTGTGTGTGTGTGTGTGTGTGTGTGTGTGTGTGTGTGTGTGTGTGTGTGTGTGTGTGTGTGTGTGTGTGTGTGTGTGTGTGTGTGTGTGTGTGTGTGTGTGTGTGTGTGTCTAGTCAGCAGAATAGAAGTGCTGTCCTGCAGTTACTTCTCCAATAGCATGGCTGTCCATTTTTTGAAAGCTGCTCATCCCTATATGTTCATTCCATACTGGTCTCCCAAGCTGTTGTCTCTCACAGGGCCTGCAGCTGTCATCTACTATAAGTCCACCTGCACTCCTTTTTAAGTTAGATTTGTGCTGTGGTGTGTGCATTATGCACGGTTTTCTGCAGTCTGTGCATTTAGGTAGGGGTTCTTATCTTACTGCAGTCAACTGGGTGTGTGTGACTCTAGGCAGCAGAGTATAAGTGGTGTCTTACATTTACCTGTCCAGTGGCAGGGCTGGCCATTTTTTGATAACTGCTTATCCTAACACAGTCATTCCATACCAGCTTCCCAAGCTGTTGTCTTCCACAGGACCTGCTTATGTTATCTACTATAAGTTCACCTGCACTCCTGCGTAAATCTGATGTGTGCTGTGGTGCATGTGTTAAGTACTGTGTTCTGTAGTGTGTGCACTTAGATAGGTAGGGGTTCGGTTCTCAGATAAGTTGACTGTGTGTGTGTCTTTCTGCAGGTGGGACACATATCTTGTTATCAACAGACACTGCTGATGTCATCAGCTATAAAGGGGTGTCAGACATGACACAAATCAGACTTTTGCTGTAGCACATGTATTACATTCAGTGATTTGTAGTCTGTGTACTTCAACAGGTAGGGATTCTATTCTCACTACAGTCAAGTGTGTGCATGTGTGTGTGTGTGTGTGTGTGTGTGTGTGTGTGTGTGTGTGTGTGTGTGTGTGTAAGCTGTAACTTGATATTACAGCTAGCATTTTACACCAGGAGGTGGGACACTGTTATTCCCATATGCTCAACCGACAATGCTGATGTCATTGGCTATATCAGAGTTTTATATATGCACATATTCCACAAGGGCATGATCAGATATTGGCCTGGATGTCATACAGACATCACATAATCTGATACAAGACAAATTAAAGTGATGTGTGTTTTAATATGTACACATACATCATTACATGGTGTGTAGGCTCTGGATTAGCTTGATGAGAAAGCTCTGTGGGGTGTCCTACAGATGCATGTTTCTGGTGAGCTACATGCAACAGTGAGCATGATACTGCATTATACTGTTCTGATGAGATTATACTACAGTGCTGTTATGCAATCCAGAGATTTGAATGTGATGTCCTGACTTATGAAGTGCGCCATATATTTGTACTGGATAACCATTAATGAGAACAGTTAGAAAGTAATGAGACACATTGCAGTTGTTTACTTCATAACCTTTACAAAAAACTAAAAGTAGTGAAATGATGATACTATCCACTGTACAACTTGTTAAGGCAAATGTAGTTCACATGTACAATTAACATTTAAACAACCCAAATGTAGATATATTATGCAATAATGCAGCTAAAGCACCCTGTGCATCAGGTGCAAAGTTTTAGTTTCCCTGAATTCAAAAGAGAGAAATCAAGGATATGGTACAATTATCATCACTTGAACAGGGTGTTGTGGGGGGGGGGGCAGGAGGCCTAGGCTGACAACAAAGGTTGTTTAGTGTTTGTGAGTAAGAATGTGGAAGCATGCAGGCTGAACCATGTAACTGTTGTGTGTATGTCTGCAGGGATCTTCCATGTGAAAGTGGTGTGTGATAGTGTGCATGAACACAGCCAAGCTCAGTGCTATCTCTCTGTCCTGGTGTGTTGGACAGGTGTTAACTGTGCATGATATAGTTGTCATTTCATCAATGTTGCCCCTGACCATGAGACCTGGCTCTTCCAGGAGATGCACTGGCACCACCAAGACCAAGGTCAGATGGAGTGCTACTACCTTAATGTGACTTTTGTCTGCTGGATGTGCTCCCTTCATGAGAACACCCTGGACCATGACCCCATGGCCAGCCATGTCTGGGTGTGGACAGCAAACTCCTTGATTGTGCAGGGGAAGTACTGTCACTACAGTAGCTTGATCAGGCATGGTCATTTTGGCTAGCAACACATTGTTTGGCTGATCTACGCCTACATGGATGATGCCCCCCTTGCAGCAGACATGTCATCACAAACACTGTACAGTCCATAATATAAATCCTTCGTTCCATCACAGACACTCCATGTTCCAATGTGTCATTTAACTTATCCATTGAATTGACTACACTGTGAATGCAGTCATGGATGTCAGACTGTGCCACATATAGAACCCTGAGCATTTATCTGGAATTCATTTCAGAATGTGCCTGTACCACAATAATGGCCCTAAACATCTGTTGAGTTACACAGGAAGAGACACCTGCACCAGATGGAGGAGGGACAGCAGGCCTTCTCTGAGCTCCCCTATCAACCCTCCTGCATGACACTTCACCAACATTTTGGCTTTGGACAGATTCAATAGACACTGAAGCCTTATGAGCCACACTCTCTGATCAATGTCCTTGTCCTCAATCTGTCCAATATCTCTGGCCTCAGTGGGCTGGGTAGGCATAGGCCTACTGGCTGTGTCTGGGGAAAGTGAAAAGGGGTCACTGGATCTCAACCTCTGTGCCAGATTCAACCTCTGAACCTCTCAGCTATGCCTCAGTTTGGCCATCATCATCAGTGTCTGTTGAGACACTGGCATCAGGTGTCAGAGTGCCCACACTCCCACTGCCATGCTCACCTGTGATAAAAAGGGAGAAACGCAGGAATAGATTAATACCTGCGCTACTATGCTGCAATATATGCTAAAAAAAGTACACTGCTGTCACTGTTACAGACAGTACAGTAATACATACAACAGGCCTGAGAGGACACATTATGACATATCTTGAAATGTTCTACAGTACCGACATAAATGTATTAGGCTTACCATCTGCAGGAGGCATATGTCTCTTTATTTCTGATGGTCCTGAAATAAGTAAAGTAAGAGGTAATGGCAACATCATCACATTCAACAGTAAAACTGGGCATAATACATTTACACCTCTATAGCTGCAGTACCTCAAATGTCAATAGGAATGTGGCAGACAACTTCAAATTAAGCTTATAACTGTAGCAATCCTAAATCCACCCATTCAACAAACAACTGACTCAGGCATATACATTATTGAAGTTAGTGCAATATGCCACAGTATTCTAGTTATCACATAATGAAACATACCTAGAAGATCCTCTTGGCATGCAAGAATTGTGCCCACATTCAGAACATATGGTGCCATGGATTGCTGGGAGTTGTCCTGGGTGGCAGTTTCACCAGGAATTCCTTAGTGGCAATGAAAGTGGGTTCTGCAGCAGGGCTTCCACCTGTGACTTGACAATCATGTGGCACTGCAGTTGCTTGCCTACATGCAGCAGTTACCATGTCTGTTGCTCTGTGATGCACCTGCTGATATGTGCGATTGTGTCATCCAACGGTGCTAATGTTGGACACTAATTCATCCCAGAGGGCTGCAAGCTCAGCCATATTGGCCTGCCTCATGGGCAACAGCACAGCAACATGTTGCCTTAAGGCATCAATCATCAGATTATTCTCTGCATCTGGAAATGGGGGTCTACAACAATCAGATATTTTGTGTTCTTCAAGGCCAAAGAATGATAATACATAAGGATCACATAACTACAACCCTCCCCTGATAAACATGAAAGAGTCTGCATATTTCAAAAATAACAAGATGGAGGATACAAAACAAGGATACAAACAAGAGAAACATATCCTTGTTTGTGTCATAGCAGTAAGTGTAAAATGCTCACCCACCCAAAATAACAGTGCAGTTTAGTTAGTGGCCTAGCAGTAACTCATCTTTGCCCTCCCCCAAACAAAATGACAGGCTAAGGACCCATTGTGCTAGTAAAACATCTTTGAGATGCTATACATGCTATCAAAGGACCTATCCATGTAACATGTGTACATATTTATAACACAGCATTCCCTTTTCAGGTATTTTCAATGCTGTGTAGCTGTGAAATGGCTCTACAACCAAGGCCATGCCATCATTACACTTCTAAGTAAGTAATGCATATAGATTAAAGTGTGAAAGCCATTACTTCACATTTATTCTTAACAACATTCCAGCATATGCCTTATGTAGGTAACAAAATGGAAACACACCTGCTGGAGTGCATTGCTCCTCTGTAGAGTAATGCTGTGAAGAAATAAGGTCGTCTTAGTGAGTTGAACAATGTACTAACTTTCTTCAACATCAGTTTAGCTAGCTACATATTTGCCTTTTTATAGTGGAGTACATTATTAATGGATTGCATCTATCTTAGTCTGTGTTCCAGAGATGCTAATTACTGCATGTGCAGGTGAATTGCATGCTAGTCAACCAATCTTGTGAGGTTGTTCAACAAAATATAAAGCATCCATACAGACTCCATGCTGGTTTTTCCTAGGGATGCCGCAAAGTGTGGAGTACAGACACAGAATTAAAAGGTAAGTCCTGAACATGTACTGTAATGCATAATACTATTATGGTATGTACTTGTATTTCGCCACGTGGTACAAAAGTCAAGTAATGTGACAGCAGAGAGTTATTTCACTTATATGTGTCCATTAGAAAGTTGTAGTCTTCAACCATGCAAGTTTACATATTCATAACTCTCCAAAGCACTGGTGATAAGTACACGGCCTCAGTTTAGCATCATATGTTTGTAATGGAATATCCTTGTATAGAGAAGTTGTGCCATAACATGACCTCAGCAAGGCCCTCACTCTCTAAAGAACAGTGTACCCTTGCATAACAGGAATTCACCTTTGCTCCCACCAGCAAAAGAACAATTTATATTTTTTTGTGCCATCTAACCTGGCCTTCATTTGCTGACAACTGCATATCATACTATTTCCAACTGATATATATACACAGTGTAAAAGAAATGTGGTAGACTGGCTTTCACACTGCATATCTCTGAATACTAGTCAAATAACTGCTGAATGGCCAAGCAACACAGACTGGTATAATTTTAAGCAATAGTCCTAAAAGGCTGTGTAATCACTAAGTGCAATACATCTAAATCTGTTTCCTATAATACATGTATAAATAACAGCTGATGGATTGCTATCAAACTACATTGTGAAAGACTGTTGTGTGATGGATAACTTAAAGGTATTTGCTGCCAAGCTGCTTGTGTGGCAGACAGGGTTAAAGCACCCATCCTGTTTTCTGAAGGTTTATTAGAGTGAGATTGTAAATCCAGATCACTGCAGACATACCTCCTGTGTAGTAACAAACTATATTTCCCCTTTTTATTCTCCTTCTGTCTTACATTAGTAGGTGATGGTGGGTGCATTGTTTGTGAGATGTGCCGCTTAGCACAAACAGGTTTGGCTATGCTAACCAGTTTTGTGTGTAGAACAGTATTGCAAAAAATGGATGGCTGGGCCACCAAGGTAGACAATAGCACCCAGACAGCCAAAAACAGTAACTGGATGCTTTCTATTAATGTAATTATTCATTTCACAAATCTGCTAAACGCTGTTGTGCTGCAGTTAACAGAGAGACCTTAACAATGAATACTAAGGGTTTTATGGTCAAATAAAGTGTTTTTTTTTATCTTCCATGCCCTTGTACTTACAGGCTGTGTCTATTACCATAACATGCTTCTTTCTACATAGGTTCATAGGTTCATAGTTAGGTACTAGGCTATCGGCCCTAGGGCCCATACAAGCCTAGCCAAAAAATGTACCCTGGCTTTCGCCACCCAAGAAAATTATTTTCCTGTGCCCCTGTCGAGCAGAGCCACAGAAGTGATCCCCGTGGTGAATTTTCCATTTCCCATCTAATCATCAAGATTTTTCTTGAAGAGTGCTAATGAGGAGCTCTGTTTGACATAGATAGGTAGTCTGTTCTTATTTTCTTTTTCTTATCCTGGGTGCAGGAACACCAACCTTCATTCCTGTTCATGGTAATATCCTCCCCTCCCCATTTTACTTGCGATGGCCATACTTGACCCTTGGGAACTTACCTGTCCTCATTCCAAGCTCACTTAATTTTTTTTACCTGTTCTTGTCTCTTCTAGCTGGGTCTACTCACTCCATTTACCCTCACTGCACTCAGGCTCATGCCGCTCCCCTACCCTACCCCCATTCCCACTCACCACCACTTTCATTACATTTATACTCTCAGAAACCCACCCTTATCAGCTAACTATCCAATCACCTATTCAGTTAGCTACTCCCTCCAGCCATCTCCACTCCTCACAGCACTTATCTCTCCTATTAGTGCTATACTACTTCCCTCTACTCATTATTTACTAACCTACCTCCTTCCTACTAATATCTACAATTCTATATATATCACCATCCTCCTAAGTGCTCTTACTCTTGTCCCTTCTTACCACCAACATAACAAACCCTTTATCGTGTTGCTTCTTTACCTCTCTATCTCCAGTCTCTTATTATTATTACTATCTACATCATAGCACATACCACTCTGCATCCAAACACCATCACCTACTCTCCGCTACAAGCACTCTTTCCATAACAACTCAATACCAATACAAATCTTCCCTTACCTTTTTCTTATCTCTCCTTCTGACCTCTTTAGAATTCCTACATTTCCTAACACATCTTTATCCACCTATATAATAACTAGACCTCCCACTGTACTAAATGTACTCAGATATATCCTTACCTTCTTTGATACACTACTTCTGGATGGGAACATCCATCCCAACCCCAAACCTCCTGGCCCTGACTCTCAAAACTTTATGCCTTACATCTCAACCCCCCAGTCACTAACCCACACTCTCACTTCTTCCCCTAAATCTCTAACGATTTTCTCTGTAAATATCCAAAGCATTGTAAATAAAATAGCTGAACTACACTAACTGATTAGTAACACCCCCATATCTTAACTCTCACAGAAACCTGTTTAAAACCTCATATATCAAATTCCAAAATCCCCCCCCCCAGGGTACAACATCTTTCGTTCTGACAGAACTAATATGAGAAGCGATGGAGTGGCCATCCTTTACTCTGAACAACTGAACCTTTTTCCCCTATCTATTAGCATACCCAGCTTTGCACCTGCAGAAATTCTTACCATAAACTGTCATCTCAATCCTCACAAGAAATTTACCATTGCTCCTATCTATATACCCCCCCCCCAGACATAATATACCTATTCTTGAGAACTTTCTCTTTTGGCTCACCCAATATGTACCTTATGAAACTATTATACTTAGGGATGTTAACATAGATTGGACTAAAATATCCTCTACATCTCCTGCTTGTAGCCTCAGTCTTCATGGCTTTCATCAACTCATAATGTCTCGTACTAGGTCTAACAACAAATCTACTGCAAGATCTATACTGGACTGGATTCTAATTTTAGATCCCAAAGTCTACCATAACCCAGGCATTCTTCCCAACTCCTTAAGTGACCACTTCCCTTCCCTATCTATATCCATAAATACTCTCAACATTCTCCCAAAGACCACCTCTAGAGAGAATATAGGAACCTTACCCATTGCAACCAAGACAAATTTAACTCTATATTAGCCAGCATTAAGTGATCTTTCCTATATCACCTGCCCCTCATGAGGCTGTTACAGCTTTCAATAAGTTATTTCTGGACATTCTTAACTCTATGGAACCATGCAGAAAAATTAGACTAAAGCCTAAAGTTGCCCCCTGGCTCACAAAGCATAGCTGCTCCACCATGCATCAGAGAGACAGTACTTGGAAAACCTGGGTCAAAAATAAAACCCTTTCCTACTTCAGAAGTATAAAGAACTTAGAAATTTGTCTAAAAAACTAGTCAACCAAGATAAGAAAACTTTCTTAACCTCCAAACAATCTAACCCACATGACCGCCCCCCCCCCCAAATATTCTGGTCCAAAATAAATAAGCTCCCCTACCCTGGTAACTCTCCTACCCCCAATCCCTTCCCACTTAACATAGCCACAGAGACTGCCACTCTCTTAAGCAACTATTTCATTGAAGCTATTCAAAAACTTACTAAAACTAGTGCCACCTCCTCTACTCTTCCTTCACCTCCTAAAATAACCACCCTAACTCCTTCTTCTTCCAGCCTGTCCCCAAATCACTCCTAAGTAAACTGAAGCTGTGCTCCCCCCTCTACTGACAAACTACCTCTTCACTTTAAAAAAATCACTGCTGATTCTATTGCCTTCCCTGTCTCCATACTTATAAATCGATCAATCGCAGAAGCCCATGTCCCCAATATTTGGAAGTACTTTTACACAATTCCTCTTCTCAAAGGCAAAAACTCTACTGACCCCTCTAACTATAGACCCATTACTATTCTATCCCCCTTATCCAAGATTCTGGAAAAGTGCGTCCATACCCAGGAACTCAAACTCCTACTAGATAACACCCTTCAAAATCCCACCCAACATGACTTTAGACACCTCCATAGTACATCTACTGCACTAGTGTCATTTAGCCAAGCAGAAGCCCATGATAACAACTTGTCTTCTGTCTATTCCTCTATCTCTCTAAGGCGTTTGGCATAGTGTCTCATTCTAAAATGCTAACCAAATTCTCAGACCTTTCTCTCTCTACCTCCTGGATAAACTGGTCCTCTAGTTACCTATCTAACAGACAACAATCCATACGCTGGAAAACTGCTTTCTCCCCCATCAACACTGGAGTTGCCAAAGGATCTATCCTGGGTCCACTCCTCTTCAATATTTTTACTAATGAACTACATTCTGCAGTCTCTATACTTTTACAATATGCCAATGACTCCACTCTTATCACCACTGCCCTCAGCTTTTCTGAACTCCTAGCTATTACAAAAAACACCTTCTCTTCTATTGAAACCTTGTTCTCTGACAATCAGCTCATCTTAAACTGTAACAAAACTAAACTTCTGCTCTTCTTTCCAAAAAAAACTGGCAAAACAAAAACTCTCATTCTCCATCACCTTCCTTAATAATACCATCATCAAACCTGAATCCTGTACCAAATTACTCTGTGTTATTATTGATGATGAACTAAAATTTGGCATACATATCCATCAAAGTAAAAAAAAAAAAACACACCAGAAATTTGGCTTCCTTAACCGAAATCAAACATTTCTTGCACTCTCAGCTAAACCCTCTCTATCCAAGTCTCTTTTCTTTTCCTGTCTACTATATGCAGCTCCTGTCCTTACTAACCTCCAAGCATCACTTCTGTCCAAACTTGAGCAAACTTACAACAAAATTGCCAGATTTGCCGCTAACCTCCCTTACAAATCCTATCACCTTGCCCTCAAGTCACTTCAATGGCCTGAGTTCCCTAAATAACTACTTCCTCCATAATTACATATTACTCACTCTATTCTGTATAACCCAACCTCCTGCCCCTCTATCTCTAACCTAGTGTCTTATTATAACCCCTGCTGTCATCTTCGTGCAATTGACAAACACCTTCTGGATATCTATAAACCTGCTAAAAACATAGGAAAGTCCCTTTACAAACACTCCATAGCTCATAATTGAAATGGTCTTCCTACTAATATCAGAAGTATCCCCCATAAGTATCAGTTTAAATAAGAACTTAAACACCATCTACTAAAGGCCTGGTCTTGTCCATGTCAGTCACCCACTTGATCTATTTCTATCTCCTCAGTTATTGTATTTCCTGTTCTTCACAGACTACCCCATTTTCTCTTTATATCACTCTTATCTCCCACTAATCTACTCAATTCCTCTCTCTGTCTAAAGGCACTATCACAATATATATTTGTATATGTACAAATGTAATTTACTCTTTGGTATTTATGCCATAATACTACTTGTTACAGCTTTACAAAACCTGCTGCTCTGTATACTATAGTATTGTATCCTATGTATTGCTGTTGATAATTTAATGTATTTAAGCTTTGGCTTAACTTGTAAATAATATTAAATGTATTGGGAGCTTTTCTCCTTGGGTTTCTACTGAAAATGGGCCCCTGGCTCAGATGGATCAACCTGGTTAACAGATGTCAATAAATAAATAACTAACAAACTAAATAAACTTAAAATATGTTATGCAACTTACTCTATGGCAGCAGGTATTTAGTCTAGATCTGAAGTCTATATGGTCCCGGGTTCAAGTACAAGGTATATAGTCTTTGTTGTACTGTTGTGACACTGCAGTATTTACCAATGAGCTGACACATAGAGAATGGCTTTTCCAACTTCCCTCTGGCAATAGCTGTCAGTGCAGGATTAACATCCATGTTGTCCAGAGTTCAAATACAGGGTATGTCATTCAATTTTAATGTTGTTCCAATTCACATTATAGTCACTCTCACTTATAGCAGATGACCTAGTGTACCTTATATAATAGTTATATGACTTAGAACTGACGCAATAATATTGTGTCAGTTAAGCAATTATTTATTAATCTATGTATTATCTAGTTAATATCAAAAGTATAACTGTGGGTATAATGTATACTATGTTTAGGCAAGTATATTCCTGCTATGTGGCTTGGAATGCCCTTCCCATTGGACCGACACAGTTACAGAATTGTTTGTAGCTCAAATAACATAGAAATTGCATTAGTTACCAAATGTCTGCATCTCTTACCTTCTCGCAAGCATGTTGCACCCTTTGCATCCCGTTTGCTTGATGGTAAGTGATGCAGCGCTTTTTCAAATGTTGCCAAATCAAAAAGTGCACCTTCTGAGTAAATGCAATACATGCAATTGACAGGAAAATATCATTCTACTTGGCATTTGCTCTGTGACTGACATGGAAGGCATTTCTAGAGAGAGTTTGAGAGTTAGGCCTCAAAGGTGGGGTGCCCAGGACTCCTAGTGAATGACCATGGGCCCTGGCTCATGCAGAGGCACTATCATGGCTCACAGTCAAGGACAGAGGCATGGAATAGTCTGGCCCAGGCTCTGAATAGTGCTGCCAGTATCCCCTGCACTAGTAAACAGTGTAGAAATCACTACTGAGACCTCAGGATAAGGAGGGAGGATATCTTTGATGGTTGGATCAAAGAATGTCGGACAGGTGGCACCCACAAATGTGTAATTATGGCTTTCAGACATTACTTGTAATAGTTTAAAGCTGCATATAGTCACACTTGGTATTCATAATGATATTCTGTTCTGGTCTGTTTTTTCCACAGCTGAGGCAGATCATGATCTGAATGTTAGAGTCCATGAAAGTTGATTGGCATGGATGTGAGCAGCATGTGGTATACATGCATCACAACAGTACTATTGTTGTACATTAAAAGTTAAAAGACTGCTTTTTAATACCTCTCAAATGTATGGGTTTTGCAGAATGTTCAGATTATTGCCTTATAATTTTGGTTTGCTTCTCATAAATTGTGTTTGTCTGGCAATTCTTAGCCAAAGCATTGAGGATTGCAGTCAGAAAATTACATTTATGTCTCATACTTCATACCTTTTAGAACATCTGCACTAATGCAAAGCTTGTTATTGTATCACTTTTCTAGGTTTGTAGAAGAATACATAAAATATGTTGCTATTTGTGTGCTTTTGTACCCCAAGTATTTATTGTTTGGTCCACATTTTTGGCTGTAAGAGGTTGTGAGGTATGGACTTAGTTGGTATGTAATGCAATAATATCTGTCAACTGTACAGATTTTCACAGATTGTCCAATGTTTTTATAGTTACAGATAAAACTGTGGTTTTCAGACAAATAATTGCATAAGGGTTGAGGACTGAAGTCACTAAATAATGTCAGGTATGTGAGATTCAGACCCCATACCTTTCAGAAAAGTCATTCAAATGCAAAACCTGTTACTGTATTACCATAATAGGTTTGCAAGAATCATCCCTATTTTTTCAGACTTTGGCTTCCTATTATTTATTTTGTTTATTTAACATTTGTTTACTGGGAAAGTCCAACTTGGAACAAAGCCAATTTTCAGCAGAGGCCTGGGGAAAAATGTTCCAGGCACATGTCTTTGTGACATGGGAGGAAACCAGAGCACCCAGAAGAAACCCATGCAAACTTCACACAGAAGACACCTCAGCCAAGAATCAAACCAGAGAACCTCTGGCTGTAAGGTGACAATGCTACCACTGCACCACCACACCATTCAGCTCCATATGACTTCTTCCACATTTACTGCTTTAAGAATTAGAGGCCTATGAATACAGTACTATAAAATATAACATACATCTCACAACTGCAAAACAAAATGATGTGTGCAGTACTCTGTTGGAACCAGAACACTACTGTAGTAGAGAGTAGTCAACAGCTGTGGGTTCAAACACCACAATTACCAAATGAACAAGTGCTGTTATGTTTTTATCATTATTGCACTGCAACTGCAGACCTCTCTAGTAGAGGCAGAAATGACCTGCCTGAAAATGTAATTAGTAGACCTGGAGCCTGCATATGGGCAATATATGCACACATCAAGCATTGCTGGCTGAAATCTGTACTATAGTGTGCATCTGTTATCAACTGGGTATTCAGAAATGTTATAAAAAGTTTGTTTATAGTTTGCACTGTTTATAGTATAGCCGTGGTGGTGCAGCGGTAGCATTGTTGCCTCACAACAAGAGGTTCTCCCATTTGATTCTCAGATGGAATGCCTTCTGTGTGGAGTCTGCATGTCCTCCCTGCAGTCAAGTGGTGTTCAAAAGACATGTGTAGAGTGGGCATGTCTTTGTTGAAGGTTGGCTGTCAAGCTGGCACCTTGGCACCCATATCTACTGCCAATCATTAGTGGACCAGAGTTCCATTGCAGTGACCCCTAACTGGGAAAAGAAGAACTGTTTATAGTAAAAGTAACATAACAGAATGAAATAATTGTATCACTGTTTTGTATGGCACTTATGATGTTACTAATGTTCTCCCTTTTTTCCTCACTCCCTTATGTTCTTTTGTTTCCCCTTTTTTTCCACAGCACAGTGGGATAGGCCTATCCCATGGGAGCCACCTGCCCTCACTCCACCAGCTATAGCACCATGTCCCAGCATGACAGGGACACACCTTGGTAGCACCCCCCCCCCTCTGCTGCTCCTGCACTACCTGGGGCCTTAGGTAGTTCTGCTCCACAGACCAGGCCAGTGGCTACCTCCGGGAGCAGTGGAAGAGATGGTGATTTTATCACCTATGATGAATTGCCAGGGTTGGTGCATAGGATTGTGTGCCACACAGTTGTTGCAATCCTATGCTAGGTGGAGACACTGTTCTCCATTGTTGTTCTCAATAATACAAGGAGATGCAGATGTCAGACACTACAGCCATCGGTGCAGTGAGGTGACAGTGACGACAGTCCACTGGGTGTGGGCACGATTCTCACTGTCTCCAAACTTGACATCCATGGACTCTTGATGTCCTCTCCCTCCCCAGCCATGGTATTCACACCCTCTTGTGTCCTTCATCATCCCTGTGTCTTGTCTTGTATGTCCTGTCTATCTGCCATTGCTTCCTCACCTACCAACCTTACCTTACCTACACATACCTAGGTCCCTACCTCAACATTCCTCTCTCTCTGCCAAAAAAGTAAAAAAAGGGCACTTGTCCCAGTAAAACATATTGTCCCATACATATCACTCTATTTCACACCATTGTCTTCATGACACCCTTGATTTGGTCCAATTGGTTATACAACATGATTGTGTTGTGATCATCTCTCTCTCTGGAGGTGACAATCCAAATTCAGGCAATATTCTTCATATATTATCAGGATTTGCTGTTGCAGAAATCGATAGCTATGGTTCTTTCCTACACCTTTCCTGCACATTCCTGCCCTCCATTCCCTTTGCTTTACCCCTGCTTGCTCCCTATTTCACCACTTTCCTTCTTCCCCATTTCTTTAATCTAGAGAATTTGTGCACAGTGGAGAGCATTGCTCAATGACGTGCTCCTATGGCAAAAGCAATTACAGCTATTATATAAACCTGTATTTGACACCACTACCATGTTCCACAAAAATGATGACACAGATTCATAAGTATCCCAACTTATAATTTTTATTTACACTTTAAAGTGTGTGAAACTCTTACATACACCTGTATTTGAACCCAGTGCATCTGAACCAAAACAAGGTGGGATCAATGCATTAACAGATGGTACTACAGAGCCGGTTGAGCAGCATATCTATTTTACACACTGACTAGGAAATTGCAGACTTCACTGCTGTTGCATACACCTGTTGCGTAACTGAATGTTTGGCTGCAGGTATTAATTGACTTCAGCCAGTGATAAGTTCCTTTTTTGGCCACATAGAACTGGTTCCAGATAAAGCTGTAGATTATACTATTCATTGCTATTCTCATTGCTGCTATTTATTAAAATGTTTATTTGCCTTGCTTAGCGAGGCCGCAAGATGAGCAGCATGGTGCACAAATGTTTTGTAGAAATAAGTGGTGATTGCGCACTAAGGCTTTATAGAACATTAATGTCTATCATGCAATGATGCTTCATACGCAGCTAATGTTGAAAATATGGCATTTGTAATATAAGAAGCATGCACCGGCAAGCACAAAGGGTAAATATAAACATACAATGTTACAATGTGACAGTTAATATTGATTGTATAAAATACACCTGCTGAAGAACTGACTCTGTGTCCAGATGAGTTAATGCATTGTTGCTGGAGGCAGATGATACTGGGCTTGATATGGGGTGCATGCATTAATTTTACAAGTGTGTATGCTAATTTTACATACATTTATTTATTTTTATTTAACATTTGTTAACTGGGAAAGTCTGATTTATAATTAAGCCAATTTTCAGCGGAGGCCCGGGGAGAAAATGGTTCAGATGCATGTCTTTATAATGTAGGACAAAACCCACACTAATGCAGGGTGGACATGCATACTCCACACAGAAGACACCCCAGCCGAGAATCAAACTGGAAAACTTCTTGCTGTGAGGTGACAATGCTACCACTACACCACTGCGCCACCTGTTTGCTGATGCTATTGTCTTTTGCTGTTGCTTAGCAATGGTGTACCCAACAATTCTTTAAAGAAAAGAAATAGGGAAGTTAGGAAAGTGGTGAAATGTGGAGCAAACAGGGGGAAAACACAGTGAAAGAAGGCTAGGAATGTGCAGGAATTGTGTAGGAAATATTCATACCTATCCATTTCTTCAACAGTAAAAAATTGATCAGATGTATACAATATTAGCTGAATTTGGACAGTCACCTCCAGAGACAGAGGTGCCACAACATAATCATGTTGTATAGCCAACTGGACTGAATCAAGTATGTCAAGTAGATGTGTGTGAAACGGATAGCTATGAATGGTCATTTTTTTTTTTTTTCATGAGAGAGGAATGGGAGCATAGGCATGTCTGGGTCAGGCAAATTAGAAAGGTGAGGAAGCAACTGCTGACAGAAAGAACATACAAGACAAGATACAGAGATGGTGAAGGACACAAGGGGGGGACAAAATGGTTGTGGTGAGGGTGGGGGAATCGAGGTCTCATGGACGTCAGGATGAATGACAGTGGGAATCAAGTCCTCACAAGTGAACTGTCACCACTGTCCCCTCACTGAGCTGGCAGCTGCAGTTCCCAGTGTGTGCATCTTCAACAGGTACTTTGTATCAGGATGGAGAGCAAGCACTTCATCAGGCCTAGACGTGTGTCCACTGTATTATGCAAAATGCTATGCACCATACCTAGCAACTCATTCAGGGTAATAAATGCACCATCTCCACCACTGCTCCCAGAGGGAACCACGGGCCTATCTTCTGGGGTAGAACTACCTGATGGGCCAGGTAGTGTAGGGGGAGCAGAAGGGGTACTGCCAGGCTGCAACCCAGTTGTGCTGGGCCTTGGTGCTATAACTAGTAAAGTGAATGTAGGAGGATCACAGGGGCTCGACCTACCCTGCTGTGCCATAGTAATAAAAAGTGAATATACAATTATAAAAAAATGGAAAAAATTACACACATAAACAAATAAATAGGTGAACAAAGAATCCAAAAATTAAACATAATAATAAGAAAAATAAAAAAAGTATATAACGAAATACAAACAAAATCAGAAATAATAAATTAAAACAAAGAAATACAAACTTATACATAATAATAACAAGAAAATGAAAACAAATTAAACAGTAAAAAAGTAGAAAAGGGGTAGGGCGAGAGAAAAAAATAGGAAAACATTACTAACTTCATAGTTAATATTCAGAAGCTTTCTGCAATTATTTCACTGTATTCTATTACATTTTGCATTTAACACTGCCAACTCCTAAGACATTTCTTTATTACTTTGTATACTACCCTGTTACTAACAAAGAGACACTGTCGTACAGATCAGAATTCAGTCAGCAATCACTCTTGTCTGCATATATTGCACATATGCATGCTTGCACTTGACAGCAGGCACTGGTTGAGGAACTAAATATAGACCATTACTGAGCAATTTTCACATTAAGGAGGGCATTAGGTTTGAAGGTATGGATTTCTTAAACAGAATTTTTATTTTGAGGTATAATAGTTATACAGAACCCTTTAAGAAGATTATTAACAAACACTGGGCACACATTTCCATGTGTTCTGATAGTGATTTAAAATTCTTTGAAAAAAATTGAATTTGTCTTTGAAAGAAATAAGAATATTAATGAGCTGCCTGAGAGAGGCAATAACAGTCTTCCACACAAAAACAAGACTGGACTTATAAATGTGGTACGTGTTCCCAATGCGTATATGTTATAAACACGGAAACGACATTTTTTGAAGGCACATAATTTAGAAATTAAATCTAACAGATATTTTAATTGTTCTATTAGGGATATTATTTACAGTGCTTGCTCAAAATGTGATACTTTTTACATTGGGAAAACAGAGCATCCCCTTTGAAAGCATATTTATGAACACACACACATATACATATATATATATATATATATATATATATATATATATATATATATTTGCGAACAAACAAGCAAGCTGAAGAGCAGGAGTCACAATTTGTATATAGTCCACCGAGTTTATTGTTCAAATGGTAAGCGCTTTCACAAATAAATTTGCTTGATCAGACATAACTGATCAAATGAGGTAACTTACTTTTATACTCAATTAAAGTCAAACTAACCAATCATACAACTACACATTTCAAGATGTACTTACACATTTAAAAATATAACCCAGAAATATATTAAAAAACATTCTAAAAATACATAATAACTCAAATAAAATCTATATTATTTCCTAAGTCTCCTAATTCTCAGTTTTGCTGTAATAGCTATATGGTCATTTAGCCCCTTACCCAAATGGGCTCTGAGCCTAACAATCCATGTAAGTTCTTTTCTCTCGGTTCTGTTAGATACATCACTCAACCTCCCATCATCATATACTAACTCTAACACTCGAAATCTAAACTGATGGCTATCATCATTCTCAATAGTGTGCTTTGCTAAGGCACTATATATATGCCCTCACCTATAACAATACATATGGTCGCAAATTCGTTCACGAAGGCATTTATTCATCTTCCATGAAATTACTATGAAAGTGACTAACAACTTGTTGGAACTTGCAAACCAGGGGATTATTACTAAAGATTTATTTAGTTATTCTATTGTTGAGAAACCATTAATACCAACTTTGCAAGGACTTCCTAAAGTCCACAAAGATCCTCAAAGACCTCCTTTTAGGCCAATAGTGGCCAGTGGGGGATGGCTTACTGAACCATTTAGTATTTATATTGAGAAGCAATTAAGACCTATACTTGAGCATCATCCCTACATTTTATGTGACACTAAACAGATGCTTCAAGATCTTTACATGATTAATAATGATGTAAAGAAAGATGTGGGTATTTTATTGGCGACATATGATGTTACCTCATTATTTACTGTTATTCCTAATAATATGGGAATTTGTATGGTTAGGAGTTTTTTAACGAGGTGTAGTGTATATACTAGAGAGCATATTGATTTATTATGTGAGCTACTCAATATTGTTCTATGTAACGTGTTCCTATTCAATGGGAAATATTACCATCAGTTGTTGGGTGTAGTTATGGGCACTCCTTGTGCTAATAGCTATGCCAACATGGTGATGGCTGAATGGGAAACAAATAACTGGATTTCTCATACCCTAGCAGAGAAACATCTAGTATTATATAGGAGGTTTATGGATGACCTCTGTCTATTTTGGAAAGGTAGCAGATGTGAATTAGAGAGATTTGTTGAGCATCTGAATAGCAGCAGTGAGTTTTTGAGATGCACTGGTGAATGCTCTGAGACTCAAATTAATTTCCTGAATATTTTGGTTAGTATTGATGAAAGTGGTTCTTTGCATACAGATAGATATATTAAAGAATGTCATTGTCCGTCCTATTTACATAGGACTAGTATGCACCCGACATATGTTTTTAATAACATTGTCAAGGGCCAAATTATGCATTGTTGGAAGTTAACTGACAGAAATAGTCATCTGCATGAGGACATCGGACATATTACATCTGATTTTGTTAACAGAGGCTATGATAGAAGTGAAGTCAACAATATATCTTGTGAAGTACATAAGATGAGGAAAACTAGGGCTAGGCCGTATTTGTCCGAGCCCAATACAGCCAGCCATATAGTGAATAGGACAATGAATAAGACACCTTTTTTTTCTCCTATACCAGAGATCATACTATGATCAGGAATATTTTACAACAAAATTGGAATATACTACGTACAGACGATCAAATAGTTCAAATAGTGGGGGAAAAACCTTATATTTCATTTAAAAATACTAAGAATCTGAAAAGAAGGTTATGCTATCCTAAAAGTGAGACACGTGAAATGAGATTTGGTATGGGTATGGGGAAACCACTAAATGTGGAAGCTGTAATTTCTGCACCTTTATACATGAAGGTATAGAGTTTAAGCACCCCAATAATAATAAAGTATATCATTTTGACATCAATGCTGATTGTAATAGTAAAAATCTTATATACTTAGCCCGGTGTATTATCTGTTCTTCCTTTTATATAGGAAGACGAATAGACGCCTTTGTGAATGAATTTCCGACCATATGTATTGTTATAGGCGAGGGCATATGTATAGTGCCTTAGCAAAGCTCACTATTGAGAATGATGATAGCCATCAGTTTAGATTTCGAGTGTTAGAGTTAGTATATGATGATGGGAGGTTGGGAGATATATCCAATAGAACAGAGACAAAGGAACTTACATGGATTGTTAGGCTCAGAGCCCATTTGGGTAAGGGGCTAAATGACCATATAGCTATTACAGCAAAACTGAGAAGTAGGTGACTTAGGAAATAATGTAGATTTTATTTGAGTTATTATGTATTTTACAATGTTTTTTAATATATTTCTGGGTTATATTTTTAAATGTGTAAGTACATCTTTAAATGTGTAAATGTATTATTGGTTAGTTTGAATTTGAGTATAAAAGGAAATTACCTCATCTGATCAGTTAGATCTGATGAAGCAAATTTATTTCTGAAAGCGCTTGCCATTTGTACAATAAACTCGGTGGATTTTATACAAATTGTGACTCCTGCTCTTCAGCTTGCTTGTTTGTTCGCAATTTTACTTGCTCTGGTGACTCTTGTTTTGTTTGGATATATATATATATAGATACATATCCCATAGGATTCATACTAATGCTTTGTTTAAACATACTTCCACTTGTAGTCAAAGTGTTTTTAAAATTTTTGTATTTCAACGGTTGGACCAGAATGCTTGTTGATTCCTGTGGTAGACCGTTCTTGAATATCATGAGTTATATTGCCAACTCAGACTGAATGCTGGGGCACCCCCAGGGCTTAATGAATATATTTTGATTTCAAGTGTCTTAAAGTTATGATGAGCTAAATTATAAATTATAAATTCAGTATTTTTTGTTTTATACATTTATATAATGTTTTAAGTGTTTTTAAATGTTTATTTTTGATTGTGACATATGCATTGCATTTTTTGGTGGTATATTTGTACTAAATCTTTTGCTTGATTAATATCAATGGTCACTTTAATTGATGCAACTTAATTAAGTAACCACTGAGTTTTAAAGTAGTACACAGCCTAAGTCATGCCACACTTATTAAGTTATTTAAGGGCTGGATCCTATGTTGATGGTGTTCTGATGAAGTAATATTGGATGAAAGCTCTTAAATGTATTTGATTTTTATACACTCCTGCCTTCCTGGTATCATAGCTTGTCATAGTTCTTGATTTGGTTCTTTGTGTTTTCTATAACTATTCCATTCCTTTTTGGATATTAGACTGTGGTAGGAATGGTTGGGGCAGTATGACACTGTACCAAGTCTGTGCCTTGGCACATGCAGTTATCCAGTTGTATAGGGCACCTCATAGACTAATGGAATAGAACAGAATCAGTAGTGGGAGATATAGAAAAGACTAATCTAGCCAACTCTTTTTCAAAAGAGAAACTTGTCATTTGATACTGAAGCGTCACATCCTCTTTGCTGGAAGAATCCTGGTTCCAAGGAGAGACAAGCTTGGTGATGGCAGGCTGAGTCTGGAGGGCAAGAACCTAACAGAGGAGAGCCTAGACTGAGGAGGAACAAGCTAAGAGAGAGCATCTTAACTAACAGAGGAGTAGCCACCCTATCTGTCTTTTCAGGATAAAGATTATCCAGCACTGAAGATTCCACAAGTTTTTACTTTTCTTTTTTTCTTTTCTCCAGCAGATTACCCCAATGCTATGGTCCTGGCATTAAACCCCTTGCAGATAGAGCAGTCCATATCCAAATGCAGTGCCTCCAAGTAAACCAGACACAGATCATGGAGATCATGGGGGGTGGTTAATGTGTACCTGCTCCACTTGCCTTTACCGAATCCTTCCTTTGGTTACTTTTCCATGTTCAACATTAATTCAAAACCCACAAAGTTAAAGAAACAAATATTTTTTTTCTTTGTTTTATTTTGTAAATCCATGCATCTTTGCAAACCCTATAAGTGAGAAATGCTAATAGAAGGGAAAGGGCCCAGACCCAGAAAGAAAATGGGCATTAAGGAAAGAAAAATGAATCACAAAAAAGTCAAAACAAGCTAACAAGAAGTCAGAAAAAGCGACAGCAATAGTGACAATAAAATATAGTAAAGGAAAATATCCAAGAGGTGAAACACCCATGGAAAAAGCAAGTTTTGAAAAACTTTGTTTGAACTCTGACAAGGGACATTGTTGTATTTCCCAGGCAGCAACAAGCTCTGGAGGAATTATATCAAGGGGGGCTATGTGTAGGGTAGAGCTTGAGCTTCTGAAAAGTTTGATGCTGTGACAAAAGGGCACCAAAGGCAGAAGTCCTGCTGTTCCAATGTCTGGACAGGACCTTAGAAATCTGCACTTAACTCTTAGCACATAAGTACACAGAATATAGACAAGAAAAAAACACCTTCCCCTAAGAGCATACCTTCCAAATGTCCCTGATTTTGCATCATACTTTTGCCCTGTCTCACATAAAATATATGATTTTTCTAGTAACTTACTGAGAATTGCAGTCAGTCAGTAATGCAACACATTATAGTTTCACGTTCCTATTGTTATTATATTGAAAATGCACGTCAATACACTACTTTGTTCCATTAACTTTTTACAGTAGCTTCCTTTGACAGGCAAATCTGTAAAAATAAGTCTTGGGAAACCGCTTTCAGTGGACCCAACTTACAATTTTTTTTTTTTTTGCACTGGGCACCTCATATTCTTCATACTTGTATATACCAACACCATGATCTCACAACAGTAGGGTAAACATCACTCTTCACTGGTAATGAATATGATTTTCAATGAATTTACTCCATGGCATCAGCACATTCAATAAGAATGATCAAGTAGCTGGCAGCCTCCCATGCCCTCACCTAATAGAAAATTTGAAAAATGAAACTTATTGGATAAACATACAGTGTACAAGAGGAAGATATCATTAATATAATGAACTGTAGAAACATGGATGCATAAACTCAAATGTCCCAAATGTGTCTTTGCTTCTTATGTGTCTTAGGAATTTATAACCTTGACTTCACAAGTGTGAAGATAGTAGCAGAAATGAAAGCACTGCAGTCTTTTGGGTAGTGACCTTGTATGAGGTAAACAACTGCATTTTTTGCAGACATTAGAATGGAGTGCACCTTTACTATAGTGGCATAACATTGTATAGGAAGGGCAAATATATGAAATATGTTTGCTGGTTGTATAATTTTTTACTTCAAAGCAATAATAATCATGAAAGTATGACATCATCTTATTATGATAGCACTAATTCTATATTCAATTATTGCACACAACAGATGTAACATATAATACAAAATACACACATAATAACAGCCCTGTCACACTCTTTCTTATGGAATACATATATTGGATATAAATGGAGTAGAGTATGTTCCACGTGGACATTTTTCAGACTTGGCCCATGAACACTGTCTATTCATGTTACTTGCTCAGAGTCACACAGTAAGCAAATGGAGGTTGAGATATTATTGGGCTAAAGAAAGTAGTATTAGGTCTATCATAACCCTAATTTTCTGCACTTATGTTTAATTATATTGTATCATAGCTCTAACTTGCCCTGCTTGCCCTTAAAAACACATATTATGAGGCAATTACTACACATTCAAAAATTTTTAATTCAGGGATATTGTTAGATATTATATTTTTCCAAGTATCATTATACCTGACAATAAAGCAATAATACTGGATATTGGGGGAATATACACCCCTCCCGCTGTTATCAAGGGTCTCTGTCATAGGTCTGAGTAGGCCAGGTCTTTGACCTGCTTATCACTGGCAAATACCGATGCCCATTTTGGTGACATTAGTCAACATAACCCAATCACCTAGAGCTATATTTTACACCATCAAATGGCTAGCACTGCCATGGCATGCAGCCTGTAATCCATTCTCTCCTATCTTGAGGATACTGCACACCACAGCAGATGGCAACAGTGGTTGTTCTTTAGAACTTTCTCCTGTATAGGGCACCTTGCAGAGTCTGTGCAGCCGCTCACAGGTCCATTCTCTGTTAAGTTTGAGATGGAAACACTCAGCATGTTTTTTGGAGGAGAAAGGAACCCCACAGAGAGTACATGTAAACTCCAAAAAGGGACTGGCTGGAGATAAATCTTGATGAAGAACTTAACCATTATGCCAGATGGTCTCTTATGATAATAATAATAATAATAATAATAATAATAATAATAATAATAATAATAATAATAATAATAATAATATAACAATGAACATCTGCCTTCAATATTTTTGTTATGCAAACCATACAAACTTTTTCATCATTTTAACCAACTAGTAACAGTCGGTCACAAAAATTCAGAAATACGCATATTTCCTTTCTTCTTGCCCTATCAAAAGGTGGCATGTCTTCCCTATTACCATAAATCATATACTTCTGCCACAAATGCAAATTATTTCTGTTTTCCAGAAATATAGTTGTTTTTATTCTACATGATTATGGAGATGTCTCAGATTTGTTTCTTCCTTCCTTAGACATAAATGTTTGATTCTTTCACAGGTTAATACAAAACTATGTCATAAACAGAAAAATCAAAAAGTCTTTTTAAACGATGAGACAGATTTCATAACAGTTTAGACTCAGGGTAAGGTGCAACCACAAGCTTGAAATCAAAGCTCAGACATATCTTTTAATATCTTACACTGCTTCAAGGCATTGGTCATTTCCCCATTTGCTCTGTTAGTTTGTAATTTGGTGGTAATATTAGATTTAAAGTAATATATATATATATATATATATATATATATATATATATATATATATATATATGGGTCCCCTTCGAATGGTCGACATTTCACAATGTCGACATTCATATGGCCGAGACCATATGATTGACATTTGAAATGTCGACCATGGGGAACCGGCATCTCCCTACAATGCACCAAGGATATTCACACCACCAGGCTAGTTGCCCAACACAATGCGTCTGAAATTCTCCAAGTGCAACTAACACTAGGTAAGACTGTAATCCAAATTGTAGCTTGCTACAGATCCCCCACCATACCCCAAGATTCTCACTACGCCTTTCTAAACATACTGGAAAATATTAAGATAGAACCAAACACCCTAATACTGGGTGATTTTAACTACCCTGCCATTAACTGGGAAAACTACTCATGTACCAACAACTTTGCCCAACGGTTCTTGGAATTCATAAATTCCAATGCCCTGGATCAACTAATCCATACTCCCACCAGGGGCTCCAATATCCTAGACTTGGTCATTACCAACATGGGAAATCGATGCTCCACACCTATGGTCACCCCCTCGTTAGTCAGGTCTGACCATAAGCTAATCACCCTTAACATCCACATCCCACCCCCACCCCCCAGTAAGGAAACCTCCATAAAAAACTGCTCCAAGGCCAACTTCATGCTACTCAAGTCAGAAGTGACAAACTTCATGACACCCATGCAGACGGGAACTGAAATTTCAACTGCTGAATCCTACACCAAGGCACTGTACGAGCACATCCACTCATGCATGAATCGTGCCATCCCAAATAGAACCAAGATGCTCTCATCCAAAAAAAGGAAGCCTATCTGGTGGTCCCCTGCCATAAACAAACTTTACAACAAAGGAAGAAACTGTTGCAGAAAAGAGGAAAATCCCAGGATGCAAAAAAACTCCCTTACCAGCCTCAGTAAAAAACTGAGATCCCTCATAAAATCCTCCAAAGCTAGTTACGAAAATAAAATTGCCAAAGATTCCAATGACAACCACAAGGCATTCTATAACTATGTCAAGAATCTAAATGGCAATGCTCAGATCTGCTCTGAGCTAAAACAGAATGGCATTAAATATACTGATCCCAAGGATATTGCCAGTATCCTGGCAGATCGATTCAGTGACAACTTCACCCCCCTCTCACCCCCTAAATGGCCCATCTCAATACCGGAAGATTGCCAAATACCGGTAATAACGGCCACACAGGTAAAAAACACACTCTCCAAAGCTAAGAATACAGCACCCATGGGACCTGATGACATCCCAGGCTGTGTACTACATGAACTACAATATGAACTGGCACCTCACCTAAGTGTCATGTTTAATCATAGCCTCACCTCAGGTTTCGTGCCCACTGAATGGTGCATAGCTACAGTTATCCCACTCTACAAGGGGGGATCCACCTTGGATCCCAGAAACTACCGTCCCATCAGTCTGACAAGCCTTATTTGAAAGGCCATGGAGTGTATTATCATGGAACTTATAAACAAAGACATTGGCAATCTTCAAACACTGGACCCCACCCAGTTTGGGTTCATGAAGGGCCGATCTTGTCTCCTGAACCTGATTGACTTCTTCAAATCAGTATCCAGAGTCATGGACAAGGGTAAGGTGGTCCACACACCCTATCTAGACCTTGCCAAGGCCTTTGACACCATCCCCCACTCTGGAATCATAGATAAACTTACTAAGCTAGGCATTAATCCCTACATCACCCAATGGGTTGCTAACTGGCTTACTGATAGAACCCACACTGTAAAAGTAGAAGACTCCAAATCCAGCTCCAGACAAGTGACAAGTGGAGTACCTCATGGTTCAGTCCTGGGACCACTCTTGTTTGGCATCTACTTCTCTGAAGAACAGGCCAACACTAAGGGGCTCTGGCTAACAAAGTTAGCAGATGACTGCAAACTGAGAGCAATTATTCAATCCCCAAATTTTGTATTTATTTATTTATTTATCATTTGTTGACCGGGAAAGTCCGACTAGGTTCCACAGAGCCTGTTTTCAGCGGAGGCCCGGGGAGAAATGCTCCAGATGCATGTCTTTGGAATGTGGGAGGAAACTGGAGTACCCGGAGGAAACCCACGCGAACACAGGGAGAACATGCAACCTCCACACAGAAGGCACCCCAGCCGAGAATCGAACCAGAGAACCTCTTGCTGTGAGGTGACAATGTTAACCACTGCACCACTGCACCACTCATTATGTGGATATTCTACAAAAGGGCCTTATAGAAACAGATGCTTGGTGCCAGAGCCATGGGCTCAAGCTCAATGCCAAGAAATGTATAGTTATCCCCTTTGGGAAAAAACATGTATCCATGAATTACCATATAGGTGGCAGTACACTAAATACTGAAAGTGTGATAAGAGACTTAGGGACAAGGTGGACAGTGGTCTCACCTTCAATAACCACATTGCCACAACAGTCAGGAAATCCTTCTATGTGGCACACCTCATCACTAAGGGCTTTTCATCCAGAAAAAAGGAGGTCATTGTCCCACTGTACTCATCCCTCATTAGACCCATTATAGAATACAATGCCCCGTTTGGTATGTACCTCTCAAGACATCTGCAACAACTGGAAAGGCCGCAGAAATACCTCACTAAAAGAATCACAGGCCCAAAGCGGATGCCCTATTCTGACTGCCTTAAAAAACTCCAGCTATACTCTGTCGCATATCATCTACTCAGAGGCGATCTCTGCTAAACATACAAGGCATGTCAAACCCAGAGCTGCTGGACATGCTACACTTAAAGAAATCCCAATCCCTCAAAGCCACACGCTCCAGGGATCTAAACCTTGTCACCACAATAAACAAAACATGCTGGAGAGATAGGTTCCTGACCCAGAGACTCCCCAGACTCTGGAATAGGTTGCCCATATATGTCAAGCAGAGTGCCTCTTTGGCCCTCTTCAAAAGGAACCTTGACGACTGGATGGGAGAAAGGAAATTCACCCTGGGGATCATGTCAGTCGCCCTGTTAGACAGGGGTCCAGGGAAGTAAATAGTGTGGGAAGAAATAGCTAGGGAATTGTTATGGCTAGGCTTGTATAGGCCTTAGGGCTGATAGCCTAGTACCAACCTATGAACCTATATATATATATATATATATATATATATATATATATATATATATATATATATATATATATATATATATATATATATATATATATATATATATATATATATATATATATATATATATATATATATATATATATATATATATATATATATATTATATGTGATATGTGTGTGTGTGTGTGTGTGTGTGTGTGTGTGTATGTGATTCTTGAGGAAGAAGTTGAGAGTCAGATTGATGACATGGCTTCACATTCTGTTGATACAGCTACAGATAAAAAAAAATATCTAAACAATCTGGACTAAAGATATTTGAATAATCTATGATGTTTTTTTTCATTACTTACATCAATCAGATAAGTTAAATATGTATACTAAGAAATTGGGGTGGACAAGAGAACTGCAGAGGAATTGTGAACTTACTTAAGAGAAGTATAATGCTATATTGCCTATGCAACAGTGTGACAAAGAAATCAGTGAAAGGGGGCTTTATCCTCATGGGCAGGTGATTTATATTGGATAGTAGATGGCAACCAGGAGGATGAAGCATGAGAAGCAAGTAGAAAGGCTGCGGAAATACCTAACAAAGAGGATTACCTGCCTCAAACAGATACCCTATGCGGATGGCCTCGAAAAATTCCAGCTTTACTCCGTCGCATATCACCTACTCAGAGGCGATCTCTGCCTAACATGCAAAGCTATGTCAAACCCAGAGCTGTTGGACATGCTCCACTTAAAGAAATCCCAATCCCTCCGAGCTACACGCTCTAGGGACCTAAACCTTGTCACCACATTAAACAGAACATGCTGGAGGGATAGATTCCTGTCCCAGAGACTTCCCATACTCTGGAACAAACTACCTATGTATGTCAAACAAAGCTCCTCATTAGCACTCTTTAAGAAAAATCTTGATGACTGGATGGGAGATAGGAAATTCACCTCGGGATCACTTCTGTGGCTCTGCTCGACAGGGGCGCATGAAAATAATTTTCTTGCGTGGCGAAAGCCAGGGTGCCTTTTTGGCTAGGCTTATATAGGCCCTAGGGCCAATAGCCTAGCACCTACCTATGAACCTATGAATCTATGAACATTGAGAGTGGATGAAGTGTCAGAGGGAGAGTAAGGGCTAGATTGTCCACAGTTTGTAAAGGACAAATTGCAACTTGGACTATTATTCTTTTCCAAGAATGTTATGGATTGAAAATGCATGTGGTCTATCTTTATGTGTTCCAGACTGCGCTCTGGGAAGGCCATCGGTCATACTACTGTAGTTTCTGTCTTGGTATGAGAAGGAACAAGTTTTGCAGTAAGTTTGGCAACCTGGTAAAATATGTTCTGTTGAAGGCAGAGCAGAATATGAAGATTATGGCTCTTCTGGTGAGTGTGATTATGCAAAGAATTAATGAGATTCAGTAGAAGAAGCTTAAGAAGAAAAATAATTTTCCATCGTGTTAAAGGTATTCTTTCCAGTGTTGTGCAGATTTCTTTATGGACTACTACACTTTGATATAGCAGTATCTGATACCCAAATATATATACTATCATATGGCTACTGTAAATCTGTGGATTAATGTGGGTTATATTCAGATGATGAAATAGGAGTTTGGGATTTTTATTTTAGACTTGGAAATATGAAGTGGAATAAATCTGTGCTTGCATAAAAAAACTTTTGTAGTTATCCGGTTTTAAAGGTTATGGATGCCCCTTTCTACCGTATGTCATCCTGTAATGTGCAAATCTTTGAGGTGGAAATAAGATAAATTGTTAAATGCTGTGATACTTCCATAGCAGAAGTAAAGAAAGTGCACAACTAGATATGTTTGTTAATAATTTATGCTTATGCTTGGAACAGGTTTCCTGTTCACATTAAGTAGAGTAAACCCAGGAATTAGCTCAAAATCTGGAAATGAAACACCACCAGCAATGGTACCAACAGCAGTTTTTCCTCCAGTTTTATTCCACAGAGTTACAAGATTTAGTGCTTTTGTCTTACTAGAAGACTTCATTAGAATAAAGTCACTCTTGTTTTCCACCGACTTTATACCTAACATTGTATAAGCATAGAAAATGTTCTCCTTTTAAAATTACATCATTTCCTGCTTTTAAAAATTACATCATTTCCTGCTTATACAAAAAAAAAAAATCTTGTTAAAACCTGATACAAACTTCCCATCAAGATAATATAAATAAAAGCATATATTTTTAAAATGTATATTATATAAAACACATATAAATACACTTTGTACATGTTCATAAAATCATTTAAAAATAAAATTTGTTTATACAGATTTTCATCATAATTTAGCAGCCCTCATTTTAATACAGGACCTAGTGAATGCTGCCCATTAAGCACTGGGGGTATCCCTGACTTTAACAGCAGTTGGTATAACAATTCATGGTACTCCAATAGGGTTTCTCATTGTCCATCCCTTGGGCTTGTTTCAACCTGTTCTAACATGCAAAATAAACATCTCCCACTGGGCAGTCTTTCAAAGGCTTGTGAAGTGCATTGGTTTCCATGCAGTGGGAAATTTTATCATGGTGTTCATAGACCTTAGTTTTTAATAGTCTCTCCATTTTCCCCACATAGTAGGCAGAATATACTTGACAGAATGCTAAGCAGACCACCCTTTAGATGTACAATGATATAGTTCTTAGCTACTAAAAGGGTCTGTATAGTACTTATTTGGATTCCTTGTCTATGGGCCACGAATTTTCATTGATTGCACATTCCACACCTGTAGGTTTGCACTTTTCCAGGTGAGTTCCTGCCATTCTGTTTCTTATAACTCACTTCAAGTAAATTTTTGATATTGGGCCCTCCATTCTAGCCAAAATGTGGGGGCTTGGAGAAAATACCAGGTCTGTTGGGCAGTTTGGAAAAAATATACCAGTATTTTTGTATAATTATTTTAATTCTCTTCGTGTCAAAACCATACTTAAAGGCCAAGGACCTTGTGAGATCCTCTTTAGGTCCAATTGGGATGGCTCCCCTACTATCTGGTCCCTACAGATCCTGTATAATCGAGCTGTTGTGGGTCTCTGTATTAGGTCTATCAACTAAATTGGAGAAAACAAGCAATGGGATATATTTTGTACCCCAATCCCTTTCAGTTTCTTCACTCACATTATGAAAAACTGGCTCTGGATAGCCCTGCTCAACAAACATATGGGCCCTAAAATTCATTTCCTTTTCTAAGTCTTCTACATTAGATGTCATACAGGTAATGCCTACCATTTGTCCTTTAATTATACATCTCTTCTGATGGAAGGAATGGTAACTTGTATAGCGTAGACAGGAATTAGTAAAATCACTGTTCATATCAAATTTAGATTTAAATGTATGGTTAACCAGATATTTCATTAATTTTACATCCAATAAGTTTATTTCTTTTGTTCCAACATTGTAAGTAAATCTCAAATATTCCGTAGTCTGGTTTATGTAGGTAATAATATCATCCAGTTCATCCCTTGTACCTCTCCAAAGAATAAAAATGTCATCCAAAAAGCATAAGTACATTAACATTTTAGAATAATGTGTTGACCTGAACATGTAATTCTGCTCCCAGTTCAGTAAAACCAAGTTTATGAAAAAGGGAGCACATGCCACCCCCATGATGATGCCACTGATCTGTTTATAGTACTTGCCTTCATAGAAAACAAAGTTATTAACTAATACTAGTTCTAACATCTCCGTAACTAGCCACAACTCTGTGTTAGATAAATATCTGTTTTCTAGTAAAGACCTCAAACACCCATTCTAAACCAGTTGAATAAGGGATCACTGAAAACAAATCTTGGATATCAATTGTAGCAAACAACACACCAATGTCATAATATTTGTTAGAGACTTTAGCCAGAAAATCCCATGAATCCACCAAAAGGAGATGGTTTAAAGGTAGTATAAATTTAACTTCCTGTCTTCATATACCACTATAGGATATGTTTTGGAGCCTAAAGCTGCTGCAATAGGTCTGAGGGTGGATCATTAAGGTCTTTGTGGACCTTGGGTATCCCAAAAATAGATGGTATAAAAGGCCTAAGGTTGCTTAAAAATTCATAAAGGTGCTTGTCGATAGTCTACTGCAGGAAGTTATCATGCAAGATCAAATCAATTTTCCTTTAGGCTACATTTATTTAATTTTTAGATACCTGCATATACCTGCAGTTACTGTTAAGCAAATCCAACATTTTTCCCAAATACACTCAGGAATCCATTATGACCACCCTCTGCCCTTGTTAGGCTTCATAATTCTCACTTCTTTGTTAGCCTTAAGTTCATTAAGAACTGTCCTCTCATCTTGCTGGAGGTTAAATAAAGTTATTTTGCTCTTGTTTAAATATGATCTGTTGTCATGCTCAACTAAGGTCTCAAAATTCACTAGAAATGGGTGTAAAGGAGGGTTATACATACTCTTCTTAAACATACTGGCTTCATTCCTCTTTTGATCACTGAGCATAATAGAAAGATTGCCTTTCCTCAGAAACAGTCTAAGGTCTATCAAAACCTAACTTAAATCAGTCCTGCATGTGGGGACAAAGGTAAATCCCTTAAAGAGTAGTGTAAAGTGGGCCAGGGTTAACTCCAAACCACTGTAGTTATAAATATTGCATTTATTAAAACTCCAAATATTTCCATCACAGGTAATTTGTTCAGAGTTAACATTTTCACTCAAATTATCTAGTTCTTCAACTTCCTCTTCTGCACCTTTCTCTCATTTGTCTGTTGTTTCCCCTGTAGTAGTTCCCCATTTGCTTCCTCATGTCCCTGTTCCTTAGTCAGTCTGATCTTCTTAGGGGGGTAATTCTAAAGGCTCCTGAAGGTTAAAATGGATGTCATCATTGTTATTTCCTTCAAACTGTTGCCTCCCACCCTCACGAAAGTCAGTATCTGGAGCTTTAAACTTGTCTGTATAAATGTCAACTGGTGACTGCGTAAAAAAACTCCATTATGAAATTTCCCACTGCATGGAAACAAATGTACTTTACATGCATTTGAAAGACTGTCCTAGTGGGAGATTTTTATTTTGGGTGTTAGAACAGGTTAAACCAAGCCCAAGAGGTGGACAATGGGAAAGCCTATTGGAGTACCATGAATTGTTATGGCAACTCTGGTTAAATGCAGGGACACCCCATGGCTTAATGGGCAGCTTTCAGTAGGTCCTGTATTAAAAATGAGGTATACTAAATTATGATGAAAATGTGTATAAACAAATGTTATTTTAAAATGATTTCATGAACACTTACAAAGTGTGTTTATATGGCTTTTATATAATATACATTTTAAAATATATATCAAAAATACAAGACTGTCACCAAAGTTTTAGAACTCACTTATCGTGTACAAAACAGATCCAGAATAAAAAGCAAACCACCAGGACCTGGAGACGATTGTAGAATCTAGTATAAAGATCTTTATTCAACACAAATGCTTTTGTGGGTAACCCCACTTCTTCAGATGTCTAATACAAACAATTCAGTTATTTATTATACGAACAATTCCACAGCACATCTTACCTAAAAAGCTGCCTAGATTTTAACTTAAGATGCAGGGATATATAGTCATTTAATCCATGACCTCTATCATCCCTTAATCTTGCTATCCACTTAGCTTCAAGATGTGCTGTGGAATTGTTCGTATGATAAATAACTGACTTCTTGTTATAGGCTTGTATGTGTTTTGGAGAACATAAGTGGAAAATGTAAACATGTGCAGATATATTCTTTGCTTGTGATTGCAAAATGAAATGTCCTTAGTTAAAGTCTAGGCAGCTTTTTGGTAAGATGTGCTGTGGAATTGTTTGTATGATAAATTTCTGACTTCTTGTTACAGGTTTGTATGTGTTTTGGAGAACATAAGTGGAAAATGTAAATATGGGCAGATATATTCTGTGCTTGTGCTTGCAAACTGAAATGCTATGGAAATTTGAATTACAATTTAGATACTTTATAAATAGGCTTTTAGAAGTGTATACATATACATTCAGATCGCTAGTTTAGTTAATGGTATGTACCTTGTAGAATGATACTTTAAACTAAAAGTGCTTGTTCACACCAGCACACTGTATTGGTTGGTTTTAATCATGTGTTTCAAGAGAATATTTAAACCAAGAGCTGTTTTTAAAATGTATTAGACATCTGAAGAAGTGGGGTTACCCATGAAAGCACTTGTTTCGAATAGAGATCTTTATACTGGATTCTACAGCAGTCTCCAAGTCATGGTGTTTTGCATTTTAAAATATATGCTTTCATTTATATTACCTTGCTGGGAAGTTTGTATCAATTTTATCAAGATTATTTTTTGTATAAGCAGGAAATGATGTAATTTTTAAATCAGGAAATGATGATCTATGCTTGTACAATGTTTAGTATGAATTCAGTGGAAAACAGAGTGACTTTTTTCTGATGAAGTCTTCCAGTAAGAGAAAAGTAATTGTGTGGAATAAAATTGGAGAAAAAAACGCTGTTTGGGCCATTGCTGGTGATGTTTTTTCCAGATTTGGAGCTGATTCCTGAGTTTACTTTCTTTATTAGTTTTTACCTATCCTGGGATTTGATCCTACTTGTGAGTCACATCAAGTAGAGCCCTTCCCTGGCCCTCTTCAAATGCATTTGGATCAATACATGAAAATCCAAAATTTACACCTGGAGTAGTGCCTATGTCCCTTATGGACAGGGGCAATCTGTAAGGTACTCAAGGTATAGGCACATATCCATGCCATTCTCTTGCCCTAGGGGCCACATATTGGGTAAAATTGGGTTATACTTGCTTGGCTTGAAAGAGCTCTTAGCCCTTTAACCTAGTAATCTCCAGCGAGCCTAAAAACCTTATTATTTTCTGGAGAATGGATTTATGTGACAAACAGATTTTAAGCTTATTTGATGACAATGATAAATTGATGGAGTTCTACCATTTTAGTTTATTTATGAGTTATTGTAATATTATTTGGATTGGTTTGGAAAACTAGCTAAATCACTAAGGAACAGAATGTGTTTGATGATCCTGCACCTTGCTGCATATGTTTAGGGATTATTGTGTGAGTGAATATGTAAAGTCGTGTAAGACAAGACCTCTTGGTTTATTCACGGCCATGCTAAAAGGTCATTGTTATTACTAGAATTGTTTAGCCTCACTGTTCAAGTTTTAGTTGTTTTTATAACATTTGTTTACCAGTGGAAAAGAATAAACAAGTTTTAGTTTGTGGATAGCATGCCTTCTTGTAATAGCATTTAGGCAGGTTTATTAAATAAGTGTGTATGGATTGCAGGTCTATAGATGCTTGACTATCAAATGGATATTTCTTTTTTCAGCTGCATAATTACACTTTAAGAAGTCTGCAGAGTGACTGAAGTTATGTCAAGTGGCAGATGGAGTCTTTTTCATGGTACATGATTAGGGATTCTAATACAATAGTGTTTCTTCCATTTTATTTTTAGAGACAAGGCTTTTAGGTAAAATGTAAGACTTTTGCATGTTTGGTAAAGCATAATGTGGATTTGTAGGTGGTTGGTTGTTATTTAAGTACTTATCAATATGGTAAAGGGTACATTATGGTAATTATGCAATAATTTTAAGATGTTCATTTCAAGGAAGTTTATTAGGGTAATTAGTTTCTACTAAAACTATACATAGTGACTGGATATTAGAAAATTTATAGTAAAATGCAACAGTAGTTTTAACTTAAGGCATTGAAAGAGTCTGTGGACATTTAGGATGATGAATTGTAACTCAACATGATGCGGGTCCATATTAGAAGCAAGAAAATGCTTCTGAGAGAATACGGAAACAGCGACACATATTCATCGGTTCGCATTTAAGCAATTCGATGAATATGTCATTGGGCAAGGAGATAGTTGGCCGACTTCACAAAGCTGCCCTTTCCTTCTCTATAGTGCAATCTCGTAGTTGGCATATTTAGTTAAGGGGGTGTGGGGGGCAGAACCCCCCATGTTGGGGGGTGTGGGGGGTGAAGTTCCTGAACTGTTTATGGTGTTAATTTTTTTTTTTTTTTAGCGAATGGCCGCATAAGTTTTTTCTCTAGGGAAAAATTTGATTACATGTCCTGTCACTATTTTCAGGTTTTGTGCATTATGTGTCGACTTTTATCTAGTCGCACATATGCACTTTCAGTCTTATAATATAGACCCCATGATGCTATCTGTGGGCAATGAATCAGGATCAGGTGCTTCACTGCCTATTACCTGATTTAGTGTATATAGGTGTTTGACATGAATGTGATATCTTACACTGGTATGCAGCCTTATACAGGCAGTCTGTTCTATGAACAGGTTTAAGTAAATGGTAGGTCATAGAACTGAATGTCTCTTATTATTGGTGTAAGGACTACACTGGTTAGTATGCACCACTGACTAAAATGTGTTTTAGGATGCCATGTTTCAAGATTAATGCACATTTTTTAAAGTTATTGCACCAAATTTTGATTGTTATATGATTTTTATTGTATTTTTAGCTGGCTGCTTGATTAATAAATATGGTGCTAAAAAGTAAAAAAGAAATAGGTAAGACACATCTGTTTTCAAAAAAGGTTGTTGTGATGTGGCCAGATAAGGAATGCTACAAGCCTTCATGGGCAGTACAACTGCCCCAACTGATTCCTAAAGAATCATCTGCCTGCATTATATTGCAGTGCATCAGGACAAAATTGGTGTGGCATGCCTGGAAATCTAAGAATCCCAGTTCTATGTATGTCCTTCCAAACCATAACTCAAGTAACTACAATGATGATAGAGGGTATATATGACAAGAAGGCAGACTTGCTCACTGGATGGTCATACTGCAGTGTGACAAAGTACAGTTGTTTCTACAAGACTGTGTACTTCAACTGAGACTGTCCTGTTAGTTGTATCCAAAGTGTTAAAAAAAGGATCTGTCATTTTATCTTTTATTTGATGGGGTATATGTTTTATAATCCTGATTCTATTATCTATTAGCCCACCTCCCTGCAGTAGTGAGTAGTACTTGTCTCACAGTGCCCATGCATCTTAGTATGTTATGGCAGTCCCCAATTCCTATATAATTGTTAAATGTATGCTGCAGGATCCCTTGTCTCTACTTTGTCCGTTACATTATGTCCATTAATATGAATGTCACTGTCGACTGTTCTCTACCATACTAACTACAACCCCAGCTCCACTGCTGCTAGGACCTCTGTAAGTCATGTAAACATGACCTCCTATTTGTGCAATTACAACATTATACAACTTACTCTGCTCATAAGCATGCCCTGCCACATCTGTTTTTGACATGCTTTTTGATGCTCCATTGCACATATTCAGCATGTGTTGGGAAATGCCTTGAATAGTGGGATGAATTAACAAAGAAAGTTACAGCATCGCATTATCTGTCATAGGTACAGCTGTAATCTGTGTAAGCTGTAATTCTAGCTTGAATTCAACAAAGTGGCACACTGATCTCTTCCCTAGCCTACTATATCTGTAGGGAGTGAGAAAAGCTGCCATGTTATTTTAGAATTTGGCCCACAATCGTTTTAGTAAACTAAAAATCACTGTATTTTTTCTGTAATCCTCGTCTTTTACTTAAAAAAATCTTCTTTTAAAGTTCTTGTTTTTCAAATTCTCACTGATTCCTTTCTGGTAACCATTTGAAATGTCAGCAGTCAGACTGCTGAATCCTAAAATGTGAAGACCAAAACAAATAAAATCCAGGCTCACATATACTAAGTCCATAAGTGTGATTTCTTGCAGTGTTCCCTTTTCTCTGAGGTATAACAATCTCAGAATTGGCATATATACATCTAGGGGGTAAAGGTGGGCTTGTAACTGTGCAAAAAGCAAGTTTAAAGGAGTTGAATATTTGCTCTTTCTCTTGCATTTTCAGTGTGTGTGTGTGTGTGTGTGTGTGTGTGTGTGTGTGTGTGTGTGTGTGTGTGTGTGTGTGTGTGTTTGGTGTTTATTCATATCCTGACTTTTCAATAAGAGGCCTCCTTTTTTTCCAATTTTATATCCAGATCATATTTTATCAAGTTCTTCCCTTCACAGGTTTTCTAAGTTATAAAATTCCCCAGTCATAAAAATGTCACCTTTCATCTGTAAGAACAAACTAATATTTTTTTCAAAACATTTCCTTGACATTTTTTCAAAACTGCTCATAGAAGCTTAATGCTAAGTAAACTAGTTACACTAGCAGCAGCTTTATTTTCATTTGCTTGTTAACTGTGTAAATGAGCTGCTTCTCAGACCTTTTTCATCCGTGAATTATATCATAACTGCAAGGGTAAATGTAAACTATATAGGGTCAGTTTTAGTAATCGGCATATTTTTAGAATGTAGGAAGAAGGCATACTACACAGACAGAACTAATGTATTCATGGAAAGAACTCAGAAAATGTAATAAAGACAGTGACTAGAGGTCAGAACTGAACTGTAGACCCTAGAGAAATGAGACAGTGATCTTACAACTAAGTCAGTTGTGCTCACCGTAGCTTAAAATGTTACATTCAGACTTCATAATTTAAAATTAAGGTTCTTAAAAATGTAACTTTGTAGGGTATAAATCTTAGAATGGAAATGCTAGAAAGCATAATTGCATGTTCTTTCCATATGTGATCATGATCACTACATAGAGAAAACAAAGATGATAATTGTTTATTTGGACCAGACTGGGATCTCTTTTACAATATTATCCTTGTCTGTTAAAATTTCAGAAGTAAAAATATTATTCTGTCAACCATATAAACTGTTAAAATTGTTATAACCCAACATTTCATTCAATCTGCCATATGTAATCTTATTTTAATTATTTAAGCAAAGGAAATTATTATAAACATTTATCTTTTGTAATCTGTTTATTATAATGCTTCTAAAAGGCTAGAACAAAAGATTTTGTTCTTGGACTAGTTGGAATTGAAGTCACTATTGTAGTCTCTCAACCAAAAAAAAAAAAAAAATAATAAAAGAAAGACCTTTAGGTGCTATGGCTTTTGGGGACATGGAAATTAAATGTTCTCCTCCATAACACATTACCACAAACCATTTTATAATTTAATTATGGAATATAGTTTTATTCTCCTACACATAATTCAGCTAAGACTGTGGGCCAGATTCATTTATGGCTACTTTAATTCCAGCTGTCATGGACACAGTGTGGTACACCACACACAGTATAGTGTATTATTTGGTATTCATTAAATGGCTCTACACTTTGTGTAGAGCCACAAAACAAAGGTAAATGGCAAACAATGCTAATGACAGCACAAGTAACTGAATTGCAAGCTAATTATCTGAGTCAACATGGCAGAGCTACTCAGGATTCTGTAAAGTCATCCATGTGCACTAACTGTATCCATTTGCCCTGAAATCCAAAACTCTTTGGATTAAGCCATAATTACACTTAGGAAAAAAAAAACATCTTAGCACTTGCTGTTGCTATTATTAACCTTTATTGCAACAGGTTTAAGTTCTTAGCAGGGCAAACATTTCTGTCACTCTGTAGTATACTGCAGCATCTACAAAGATAATGTATACCTGTCAAGGAAATATGGCTAACAGTTTTCGGTGTGATATCCACTTCCATGTAGGCAGCCAGGAAGACCTCAGGGCCTTAATAAAATTGTCACTGCTACTAATGCAAGAACCCATGAACTTTATAATAATTAATACAACAGTCTTCTGAACAAAGTAGTCAGCTTTCAGGATTGAAATTTCCTTTAAACTGTCATCATTATGTAGAAAAATACTGCACGGTCAATAAATAGCTGCGGCATACATACACATGCTGACAGCTGCTGCGAATAATGCAGACAGTAAAGCAATACTTGTATTGTGAGATGCAATCCATAACTGAAGGTAAAGTTAATCAATTTTTTCACAACAGCAAACCTTTGCAGCAAGTTAGTTATGAAAGTAAGCAACAAGTTTTTAAAGCAAGTAGCAGTAGGTATCAGTATCATGCTCTCTGGATCCAGACAGTGCCCCTAGTATAATACAAGATCCTTGCATACACAATTACCTTGTTACAGTGCAAGTTCAGCTGTCCCAGCACTGTGAACATGCAGATGAATTATGAACCCATTAGCATTCATAAATTCCACAAGCTGCACTAAATGCAGGGAATGTAAGCATGATGTAAGGACCTAAACGATTGTTCACACCCTAACTACCTCTGTACTGACAAGGATTATCTGCTAATTGCTTATAAGTTTGAATGATTAGTTTGCCTGCAGTATCAATCGATTTTTTCACAGTCATTCCTCTTTGATGTATATTTACCAAGGGTGTGTTAGGGAGAAGTGACTTACAAACCATTTTGTGACTACCATTGACTGAATTAGGACAGCAACATTCCTAAGATTTATATAAATTGTTTATGCCCACAATTTCTGCCTCTGAGTACACCTGTACTGACAATTGTAAGGAAGTACATTAAGCAATTAAACTTATATAAACTGCAAGGAAAAATACATAGGAATCTTGTTAGAGAAGCATTGATATAAGAATGATGTTCACAAAATAAAGACAAGAAAAGAAGTGCAGTGTCCCAGTGTTTAATTTTATATTGTGTGAGAAAAGATATATCTTCCCTGTTGCCAGTATCACAGTCATGTATGCATCTAACTGCAAATTGCACAGGACAAAGGTCAGAAATTGTTTCAGTTGCATCTGGTATTATCAATTGATAGTATGTCACATCTTGAGTACATGTAACCTCCTTTCTATATTCACAGTCTAGTTATGTGTGTGTGTGTGTGTGTGTGTGTGTGTGTGTGTGTGTGTGTGTGTGTGTGTGTGTGTGTGTGTGTGTGTGTGTGTGTGTGTGTGTGTGTGTGTGTGTGTGTGGCACATACTGATAAAAATCTCAAGTATGTTTTGAGAATGTCCTGGGGTTCTCATCAAGAGATGGTGGCGTTTGTGTAAATACAATGATGTTTAAGAACTATATGTTCATGCTGAAACAAAAAAAGTTGAGGAAATATCAGAACTGTACATTTAAATACTTGTTTCATAATGTGTCTTCTATTTCAGTAGCCTTTTTTTCTTTCTTCATTGTTTATATACCATTGGCATTGCATACTCTGGACAGGCAGTGATCCCTAGCATAAGAAAAAAACATTAAAATTTTAATTAAGTTGCCATCTGCAGTGCAGACTAGCCAGGTTGCATTGTGTGACCACCAGCACTCTGGATAGTGCTCAGTTAAAAATGCACCTCTCAAGTAACTTTCTTTGTGAAACAAGGTGTAAGTACAGAGACCTTAAATAAAAAGGACTGCTGATGTCAGGTTTGAGTCCAGTTAAATGATAATTTTACAGCGAGGGGTCTGAATACACATTTAAACACATGTTGTTATATTATTGCATTGTTGTTTAAAACTCAACTATTCTAAGTATTCCTACATGTGAGCCGTTGCCTGTCTACTTTCAAATTATTTGGCAGTAACTACAATTCTGATAATTTGAGATACGAGAAGGATGAATGTGTCATTGTAATACAGTTCTTGCTGTGGTCATTGCTAGGTTTACTATATGACTGAATTACGTTTTCCTTTTAGCAATTTTTCTCTTTTGTTTTTTTAATATGTTTTACATTTACTGTCTGCTCAGAAACACACAAACATGGTTCACTCCCCAAGAAAAAAAAATGAAAAAACTTAATGCAGGCTGCCTCATGTAGCACAAATGAGCCTAGCACTGGTATGCAGTGGTCAACACTCTGGATAGCGTTAAGTGAATAAATTCTACCTGGCTGGTAACTTTTCCTGTGGCACAAGGTGTAAATGTAAGAATCTTAAAGAGCAAAGACAGATAATACAGGGTTGTAATCCAGCTGACAGATACTTTCACAAAGGGCATTGTGCTGTCATTTGTCACAACATTTGGTTAGAAATGTCACAGAAAATGCACATGAGTATTATAGCTATGTTTACTGCAAAAAATGTATTATTACTACTTGCTATTGAAGAGCAATATAATGTACGTATGTAAATTAAACATGACAATGATGATATTTAATATAAAATATACCTACATAAGTATTTTGTGCACAGTACTCTTGGTTTTGTTATTGAGTTATCACATATGCATGTGTTTATGACAATATGTGTTATGAAGTATGTATCAACATGTCATAATCAGATCACGCTACTGCATGCATCTGAGATGTATTTACAAAGACAGACATGGCCTTTTACATAGAAATGTAGTCCTATGATTAAGCAAAGTGACAGACATACAGGTATATGTTAAGTATTTCTGCATTAAATCTTCAATAAGTATACTTATAATTACCATGTCTACAAGTAAATTATCCTGTGGCAGTGACAATTAATGAGTAACGTTTAACCTTTTATCATTTTGTTTTCTCTTGACTTCAATTCCTAGGTGGTGGCTTACTGGTATCTAACACCCAACATGCCAATATGTCAAAAGTCATACCGTTTTTCCTCCAACCAACCATGATTATAACCATCATTTTAAACCATATTGCTGTTTAACATTGAAACATGTCACAATAGTTTGAGCATCACACTTTGCTGAACATTACTTCCTTTTTTTAACACCTTCTGCACTTCTTGGTGTTTTCAGTGTCAATATGGCTGGCAAGCCATTGCTGTGCTTGCAATCACACAAATGCAGTTAGCAAGGTTGTGTATCTTTGTGCAAAAACTGTTACATGTGTGATCTAAATCGGGTGCCGATTCAGACCCATATGTCTAGCTTGACTGCTGCAGACATGGCTGGTGATGGTAGGATGGTGTTCTATTTAGAGGAGAAAGGTGGGATGTTTTGGATTCCACAATTTTGTAGCACTCCTCTTAAAGAATTACAGCCGGAGTCCACTGAAGGGGGGAAATACTGGGTCTTAGTTTAAGGCTGAGACTTGAAATAGCTTGGCCAAGGCCATCTCCAGGGCAAATGGCATCCCACACTCTGTGGAGTAGTGTCATCACCACTATAGTGACATGAAGAGGTACAAGAATGATCTATTAGGCTGATGGGAGGATGAATTTAAAACTCCAAACACCCCTTAGTTGTGTAAGTATACCAACCCATAACCTGTCTATGATATGACATCAATTAGCCAGCCAACACAGTTATTCATTATGCTTTCAAATATATATTTTTCTTTTTCTACTATACAACTGTAGCAAGAGATAGCAGAAAACCATGAGGTGCATTAGGAGAGATAAACAATCCTCAGAGAGGAATGGGGTAAGTTCTAATTGCAATTCACAGACATATTCTCAGTCCATCACGCATATCCACTTGAGCAGACATACCTTAAATTTTATATGAAACCTACATCCCTGCTCCAGTAGCTTTTATTTATTGTATTAGGGAATGAGTACATCAGATTACTTATGCACGGGTTTTTTTTACAGGGTATTATTCATAATACTTTTTAATTTAAATATATCATGACATTAACAATACAATATTTGTAAATGCACTTATTACCTTGTAAAGGAGATATCTGATTTGGCACAGTAAAATACATGATTCTGTTACTCATATCATATCATTCTGATTGATTTTATGACCCATTTATGCCTACCCATCATATCTGGGTGCTGCCATGATGTACTTATGTATTTCTCATATTTTTTTATGTATTGAAATAATTAAGTAATGTAACATACCAGTGATCTAATTCTCTCTCTCTCGCTTTTGTCTCCCACCCTATCACTCCTTCTATTTTTAATAAATTACTGCTGAAAACAAAATTATCACTAGCACAGGGAGGTAGAGCAACCACAAAGGTTCAGACCACCATGCCTTCACAGGTGGTTGTGGTGTCACCATAGGCAGCACAGACACCCACCACATCTGGGTCACAATCTGTCAGTGTTGCCTCCACAACTCTTGCCCTACCTGCTCCACCTGTGTCAGGTAGCTTTGCCCCAACTGCTGGTGTAATGGTGTCCTCCAGGAGCAGTAGTAGTGCAGGTGGCATTTTTTTCACCTGACAAAAGTTGACAGGGTTGGAGGAAGGAATTATAGAAAGTGGCCTTGGTGCCCAAATCATATTGAAAAGGTTCTACCTTGTATTGCCAAAAAGTTGCCACATCCAGCATTGACCCAGGCAGCTGAGAATGGAAACAGTGATAAAAATTCTAAGGGTGATGACTGATGGGAGGTTGGCATAATGCTTAAGGTGTTCACCTTACAAACACAAGGTGCAGGGTTTGATTTTCACATTGGGTAATTGTCTAGGCTTAAAATAGCCCACAAGGGCAGTTAGCCTAGTACTAACCTAGAAACATATATAGAGTCTCATTGTTTTCAAGCCAGACATGGATGCACCTTTGAGGTATTCTCTCTATTACAGTATCCCCCAACCCTTTGTACACATTACCATCCCTGTCTGTCCTGTATATCCTGTTTGTCTGCACCTGCTATCTAACCTACCCAGTCTACCTGGCTCTGTCATCCATGTGCTCCATCCCCAAAATTAATTTGTCTCCACCAAATATGGACACCTATCCCAAAAAAGAAATATGCTTCATACATATCTGTCCAATTCACTCATGTGTCATCTCGACACACTTGATTTGGTCCATCATTATGTTGTTGCCACACATTCAAAGTCATGAAACTATGTTTGCAATAATTCATTTATGTTGTGAAGAATTAGATAGCTATGGTGCTGTCCCACCACTCTCCTGCAAATTCCTATATTCTTTCCCATGTGTACTACCCTCTACTTGCCACCACCATTTCACCACTGTCCTACCAACCTCTTTATCACACATTTAATCTAGTCAAACATACAAACACGCAAAACACACATGGCCCACAAATATCTAATCAAAAAGCCTTCACTTTTTGTCTTCAGCGTTTGTGTAGAAGTTGTCATCCTGCACCAGTGCTGATTGACAGAGAATGTCATTTAACCCACTATGGCTAAAAGACAAAATTTTAATTTCAGTTGCAGTTGGTTACGTTCTCACAAATGTGCTTAATTCACTGCACTATGGGAATATGGACTAAAGGCAGACTAAAGGCACCACTGTGTTAATATAATAGTTCTTTGGCTGCTGGATATAGTGAAGTAGAAGTCCTTATGTGGTGTGTTCAGATAATCCTGCTATCTGTAGAATGATGTTTTTCATAGTGTCATGATTCAGTTACAACTGTATGTCAAATTTTTTATTTCAAGTCAGTTTATATTCCAATTATAGTTAACTGCAAAATCTATATGTATCTCCCTTTCCAACATTTCAGTAACATAGTATTTGACTAGTGCAGCAAGAAATTATTTGCAAAAAATTCCATCCTCAATAAGGACACTTAGTAAGCCCCCCTTATCCTGCTTATGTCTTAATGTTGGTTGTAGTCTCCTACTTCGTCTTGCTCCATATAGCAAGTGCTTAATTGTACAGACCATAACAGATTAATAATGAGGAAATAAGTGAGAGTAACACACAGTACAGATGGTCCTGTGTGTCTCACAAAAGTACTTTTGCTATTCCTTTCTCCTTCTCTCTCTCCCTCTGTTCACCTTTCAGTTTCAGTTAGTTGTCACTGTCCTTCACTTGTGTAATTTAAAGGACATGAAGTAGGAGTTTCTTTGTGATGTGATAAGATAATACAATGATGTATCAACAGATTTTTTGCATAATTCCAAGGGTTCCAATCCAGATATTAGCTAAATGTTACTGACTGTTTTTATTCTTTGTTTTATGTGTAGCTGTTGTCGACATATTATGGGCCACCATTATCCTGCTTCTGTTATAAGCTACTTGATCCCTACATGTCTCCTCCTATGTATCGTCTCCCTTCTCTCTCTTTAGTCTTTTTTTTTCTTCATTTGAGCACTGTCTGGTGCTGAGCATCATTTGCAAATTAGTTTAAGTGAAAATACACACCTTATGGTGCTATCTTGTGAGCTTTTGCCTTTGGTTGCCTAACTGTGGTGGTCTTCATGCTACTGTGCTTTACTATGCTTAGCCAGGCTAATCTTTGGTTAAACAAGCAGAAGAGCTAAACGTGCTGCATACAGTTGACTTGAAAGTAATGAAGAGTAATCCATACATTGTCTTTTCTTGCAATCTGTTGTCATATTTGAAGTTTGTGAAGTAGAAGTTCCTATGTAGTATGTTTAGGTAATACTCAGGTCTATATATTCTTCTTGGAATAGTGTCAAGGTTCATATCCAGATATATGCCTCATTTTTTTACTGTTTTTTATGACTCCTGTGGGTGTAAGTGTTGGCTACCCCTTTTCTTAACATACCGTCATCCTGTTGCTGTATTAATGTGCTTGCTGACTGTTGTGAAGCCTATCTTGTATGCATTTTGTATGAATAATTATTTTGATAAAGTCAGCCATAACACAACATAAGTATGTGTAGAAATGAACCAGAAAATAAACTTTTACTATGTCTGTACATGTATTCATGTTATCAATGGTCCACCTCTTACCACTCCTTCAGTGGCATCAAATAAACCTCCCAACTCTTTCCATAAATCATGTTTCCACCAGCAATAACATGCTTGGTCCACTATGTGTTTCATAATACACTTGTAGCTTGTATATGAGAACTGAAGAACTACAATAGTCATTATAAATGTGCAAATCATGCCACCTGAAACATGACCATAACTCATATCTGTTCTGTATTCCATCAGATTCAGAAATGGTTGCACGTGTATACTCTTATTTGCATAAAAGTCTACACAGCGCATCTTAGATGACTTCAAATTCCCATTCTAAGTTCAATACCTCAAGATATGATTATGCATGCAGAATAGACTCCCTCATTATGACAAGCAGAGTACCACATTAACCCTTTTAAGTGCAACCTGGATAACTGGATGGGGAACATAAAATACGCCCCTAGGATTTCACCTGTGTCCCTTCTGGACAGGGTCATTTGGGGCAGACTTGTTGGAACATGGGCTGAATACTTGGCTATGTTTGTAAGGGCCTCAAGGCCAATAGCCAAGTAACTTCCTATGATCCTATGAATAACTTGCCATCAGCTGCACAGCTGAGATTGCCAGTGTTGTGTTTCAGGCAAAAGATTGAAAAGGGATTTACAAAAAAATATTTCTTTATTGAGGTTGTACAAGGTCTGTTTGTCTTTATTGAATTTGGAAGACAATGTATCTGGATGTCAGAGTGATAATGATTCAATTAAGTCAGAGTGTCAACATATGTGTGCACTCCAGAGGTTATTCTTGCAACTGTATTACAATGGCAGGTAACCTTTGACACATAATCCATCCATGTTATCCTGAATTGCGCTGTCATATTTAGGAAGTATCTGCTGCATTGTCAGTGTACATTGTTCAACTATGAAACACTGCAAGTGACAGGGACACTATAAATGTTTACTATTTGCATGCAATCATCACAGAATGAACTGCCAGGAATGGTTGATTGATAATCCAATGGTTTACAATTGTGATTGTCATTGGCATTCCATACTGTGAAACTGGTACATGTCCCACATGGTAATGCAGTGTACTTAAAGTATCAATCTTAGCAGAGAAGGATATAATTAAATGGAGCAAGCACAGTGCTGTTATGTTGGCCTGTTCACACACATGTATTTGTCCCAAAACCCATGATGCACAGCACCAGCTCATTCAAACAGTAATTAGAAATGTGCATTTTCAGATTGTTAAAGCCAGACTTCTCCTGTGGTGCTTGCAACTATTATTGGGTTTTGAAGGTTGTGTAACAGGTAGATTTGAGGTTCAGTTCTCACTGAGGGAACTTGTGTGTGTGACTGCAATATCAGGTACATATATCTTCCTAACAGACATGCTGTATCAACTTCCAGTCAGGATAAAAATGTAACCTGGGTGAATATTCCACCATTCACTTATCCCATTTTTACCCCAAAATTTTCTCTGCAACACACTGATTAGTTCATGTCAAAAGAGAATTCTCTCCACATAAGAGTCAGACTTCCCCTATGGTGCTTGCTTCTAATACTGTGATTCCTAGCTTGTTTAATTGGTTACATGTGTGGTTCAAATTTGGCAATAATGCACTTGTGTGTTTGTGTGGTTCTAATTTTATGGAAGTAAATCTTCAATAACAGATATGCTGTGTCCATGTCCACTCCTGAGAATACTTTAACTTTGGACATAGTTCCCTCAGCAGTTTATCTCACTTTTAACACAAACTTCTATGCAACTCACTGATGAGGTCATACTGTCAAAGGTACACTCTCCCATTAGGAGTTATACTTGTTCTGTGGTGTATGTGCCTAATACTGTATTCTCCAGACTGTATAACTAGAAAGGTAGGAGATTTAAATCTCACAGTGAGGAACCCATGCATGTTGCTTCAACATTAGGTATATATAGCTTCCTGAACAGATGTGCTGGATTAAATTCCAGTTGGGGAAGATTTTGACATTGGAGAGTAAGCCCCTGACCCCTTATCCCACTTGTACAACAAACATTTTCTTCGTATCCCTCTGATGGGATCAGCATGTCAGAAGTACACACTGTGCCCTTACAACTGAGAGTTCTTGTGTGGCACTTGCAGCTTACTCTTTGCTGTATATATTGTGTAAATAGATAGGTAGAGGTGTCAAATCCCACTCTGGGTAACACATGTGAGTATGTGTACTTTGCTGTACACTTGTATCCATGACAATAACCCTTATGTAAACTTCCACTAAGGATACATAGTTTCACTGGCAGATGATTACCATATAGATTTGTATTACTCCAAGCAAGACACTGTTTTGGAAATTCAGTGCTTACATCATGCTACTAAAAATGAACAACATCAAAGTGATCATATGAGTTAGCCTGTGGCACTGGCTGTTGATACTCAGCTGTCTTGACTGGATAAGTACACAAGCCATACTGCATGAAGTTATTATACTCAGTTTTTATTTTGGAGAAAGAAATATCAACTCATTTGGTAATATCCTGCCAGTGAAACAGCTGTTCTGCGAATGTCATGCTATAAGTGCTCTTGCGTCATGTGACTTCAGTAATGACTTGCATAATATATCTACACAGATACAGAATGTTTTAAATCTGGGGAAATGTTGTTGGACAAATCAACAGGAACAGATTCCTTGACCAAGACACTTTGATATTGCAGTTGTAAATATTAACATAATTACTTTCTTGTTATCATTCTGACAAAATCATGTTACACATTATCCTTAAATGTTCTTTATTACTTCACATGTTAATTTCATTTATTTGTGACAAGATCCATTGCTATTTAGTGTGTCAGTCACAATCAATATTTATCTCTTTAGAATGTAAAGTTTGAAAGGCAGGGGTTTGAATCTGGTAACATCTGTCTGCCATACAACTGTCTCAGACAGTAGTGACTTAGGCAAAGAAAGTATTTATTGTAAAGTCAGACAGCAACATTTTGAAGGCATCACCATCCACAGTAGGGGATCCATACCCATTACAATAAGTAAGAGCTGAAAGACCTTCCATTGTGTTCATCACAACACACACTGTATGCCTACTTCTGTGGTGTCACAGGTTGAGACACATCTTTCTGATATCTGTCCTGGCATCAGTTTGAATCTGGCAAGATGCAAATGCTGATTATGTCATTGATTGTTCAAAGGCACTGCTTAATTTTCAAGTAAGAATATACTGCATTGTACATCTTCTTGCATACATTTATGTATTACTAAAATAGTTTTTTTAACAGTGTACAACTTTATTGGATATAAAGACTTGCATAACATGACTGACCATCATAAAGTGTGGTTGGGCCTATGTTCAGATATGTTCTTATGTATTTGTGTTGTTTATATGAGGTTATTGCAGTGTTTGCTATAATGTCTTGTGAGCATGGCCAGTATAATCCTGCATTAGATGCACTCCAGACCTTCAACTACTGCAGTGTCATCAGATCTGTGTTGTCATTTGTCAAATGTGTATTTTGAACACTGTTACAGGTCGAATCTTGTTGTAACAAAATGCATGGGACCAAAAAATATTTTGTTATATTGAAATTTCTTTATAACAAAGTGGGAAAATATGTACACAAAACAACAGTGCTTTTTAAACTTTATTTGACAATGAGATGGCAATGCGACTATAGATGTAGCTTTTTTATAGAAAAAATATCTTTTTTAAATGAAATAATTTTTGACTGCACAGAATTTTTTTAGCAGTAATACTTGTTTTATATTTAAATAGTTGTTTTAAAGTTATTTTATGGAGTCTGAGGAAGCATCAGTTTAGATGTGAAAGCACTTACTTTGCAATAAACGTGTTCCACTTCAGTTGTGTTTGTACTTTTCATTATTATTTCTGGAATTTTTTAGCAGTATTCATGATCACATTTTCTATATCATATCATTTTTTTTCAAAACACTTTCCTGGACATCAGTACTGCACGATGAATAATCCTGATTCTTTTTTTAGTTCATCCATTGTTTCAGAAAAAGAAGACTTTGTAACAGGTGGCATATTATTTTCATCATCTTCTTCCTTGCTTTCCAGAGTTAAGATGTTTAATGTAAATGACTGTAAATTGTCAATAATGCCCTGATCAGTTAACTCACTCTCAATCATTAAATCACAACTACCTAGGATTTTTCGTGAAGACCTAACTAGAGAAGTATGGATAGTTTTGCAGTTCCTTATGTGATGGTGCTTTGAGTAATATAAATGTTTCAGAACGTATTGACAATGGCAGTGTCAATTAGGAGAATTTCATTAATATTGGTAAAAGACAATGTATTTCTAACCCATTTGATACTGTAGGTAAGCGTACCAATGGTTGTTTTTCTTCTGAAGTGACTGAGACTTTAAATAAATTGGAACAACTGTTAGAAAAAGAAACGGTAGTTTACTTGAATATACTTAGTCTACAATGCTATGTAGAACTTGATATACCCCGAGGGGACTGCGTGCAATCAAAAGTCCAGTCTTTTGATTTGGTGGATGAAACCAAGAAGCAGTTTCATGATAGATGGATAAATGGACAGCAGCAGCCCATCATTGTGTGTTAGACTGGGTACAGATTTCCATTGAAAGAGACATTGTCAGACAATGGAAAATAAAGGAAAAAATCTGTTGCCTGTGTAATTCCTTGGCAATTCAACTTAGTTCTAGCCGTTTGCAACAACATTTGGCAGATTTTAATGATAAACTGTCCGATTTGGAACAAGAATTGTTATAAAGGAAGAAAGGCAAGTTGCAGAGAGATTTGAAAGACTACAATACCCATAAAGCCTTTTTGTGGAAAGTTGATAAACGTAAGAAATTACAGTCGATCTATCCCATTGGTCAAGGAAGCAATGAGGGTGTATGCAGCACATGCAAGCCTCTTTCTGATACATCTAGAGGCTCTACAGACTGGGAATCAGATTATCAACAATATCCACCATTACCCCTACCTGCAAAACCGCAATATTTGAAGAATAACTTTCGGTTTGGGAAAAGGAATGCAGAAACAGAATGAAGCCCAGGAGAGGAGTTTCATGACTAGCAACAAACGGGAAGTTTTAAAGGAACTTATCAACAATGTACAAAAAGAGTTAAATGGAGCTGATAGTGCTGTTTCTAGAGATTATTGTGTGAGTAATAGTGTTGTGAATTTATCTAATGTTTCTTTAGATCATGCACAGTTGTGTGTTCTTAACAGGGGTTTAAAATGTATACCAATGACTCTACCTAGATTGTATATAATGAAAATGGAGATTTTTAGAATGTGCAGGAACTTGCATTTGATAAACCATTTCTCAGAAAATGAGTGTAATGATGGTTCTGATTGGGATTCATTTAATAATACATGTGAAGAAAGTGACGATTTAAATAAAAGTTTTTTTTACTTCTCCATCAGATGTAGATGAGTTGAATGCTTATTGTCATTTACATGCTTCTTGCATTAACTACAAAAGTGATTGTATTCCACCATATACACATGAAGGTGTTGCATTTTCTGCTCTGGTGACTTTCTCGTTGAGAAGGGCATATAATGAATTTATGAAGGATATTAATTCTGTTTCCTATAATTAAGCAAAAAAATGAATGGAAAGCTTTGAAACAACTGGGGGAATAAAATGAACTTGTTTTTAAGCCCTCTGATAAGAGCAATAAATTAGTTGTTTTGAATATTAATCAGTATATGCAAATGTGTTTTGACCATCTTAACAATACCGAGACTTATCCAAGAGTCCCATTACTAAAATATGTGAGTGTGAAAGAGAATTTTCAAGGTTTGTTTTACAAAGGCTACAGACTAGGATACTTTACACAAAAACATATTAATAAGAAACTTTATAATGAGAATAGCTCCATTGCGTGTTTTTATTGTCTTCCTAAATTGCACAAGAATATGCAAAGATCACCTGGTAGACCAATAATTTTGGCATCTAATTATTTTTTAAAGACTATACACACATTTCTTCATAATTTTCTGCTTCCTTATGTGATGAAGTTACCTTCATTTATTAAGGATACCTTTGATTTTTTACAGAAAATAGAGGATGTTATATGGACTGAAGGAATCTACTGGATTTCTATAGATGTTAAAAGTTTGTACACTTCCATCCATCATAAAGATTATTTAGAAGCTTTGACATTCTTTTTAGGTGACTGTCCAATTAGTAGTTACATACTTGAATTGGTGGATTTTTGCTTAAACAATAACAATAATAATTTTGAATTATGTGGTGACATATATAGACAGAAAATGGGTACAGCCATGGGGGCTTTGTTTGCCCCATGTATGCTAATGCTATTTATGGGTAGATATGAGACTGAATATTTGTATAGACATCAGTTTTTTAATGAATATACTGTTATGTACCACAGATTCATAGATGATTTAGTTTTCCTGTGTAAAGGAGGTGTAGACATAGTCCCTTTTTATTAACGATTTAGATAATAATAGATTTGGTATCAGATTTGATGGACTCTTGTTAGGTGAGTCAATAGTTTTTCTGGATATGGCTTTGACAGGGGTGGTTGGTTAAAAAATAACAACCAGAAGGGTCTATATTAGAACAGAGAACTTTCAAAATTTTGAGTGTTCTAATATCGACCCGTTTTCAGCGAACGCTGAAAATATAGAAGAAACAGAAAACCAAATTTTTTCCTAGGGAAAGAATTCAGTTGTTTCTGTTGCTTTGGTATTTTCAGCGCTGTGGTGGAAAGTTACGGGTCGGTTTCAGGTAAGTGTGCGATTGTGTGGACGTGAGGGTTTAGGGTGGGGTAGGTGAGTTAAGGTTAGGGCGTGGGTCAGGTAAGTGTGCGATTGTGTGGACGTGAGGGTTAGTGTGGGGTAGGTGAGTTAAGGTTAGGGCGTGGGTCAGGTAAGTGTGCGATTGTGTGGACGTGAGGGTTAGGGTGGGGCAGGTAAGTTAGGATTAGGGCGTGGGTGAGGTGACTGTGTGATAGTTACAGACCTTAGGGTTAGGGTTTGGGTTAAGGTAAGTGGATAGTTAGTGGTGTATGTATAGTTTAGTGTAGGGTTAGGTGTAAAAGTTTAGGTGTATGTGTGTGGATTGCTGTATGTTTGGTGTGCTTGTGTTGTCTGTATGTGTTTTGGAACAGCAAATTTTTTCCCTAGGAAAAAATTCGCTGTTCTGTATGTTCGATGTTTTAAATTTTCGATTAATAGGGTTCGATATTAGAACACTCGAAATTTTGAAAGTTCGGTGTTCTAAAATAGACCCCAACTAGAATACAGAAGAAATTTATTGACAATGACCATTTTTTACATAAAACTAGTTGCCATCCACCCCATTTATTGAATTCTTTTCCCTGTTGGGATATATTAAAGGAGTATAGACTGTGCAATAATAATGCAGAGTTATATGAAGAATTGTGCATCAGAATTAATATGTTTTTAAAGTGAGGCTGTTGCTTAACTGATATTAAGGAAGCTTTGATTAAGTTGAATTATACAGTGTTTAATAAGTATAATTCTGTATATGTAGAACAAAAACACCAAAAATCAGGAGAAAACCAGGTCTTTTAGTGTAAAATGATTTAATTCCCTATTTGTCAAAGGCAACTTCATCAGAAATACAATTCACTACTACAAAACACACTTAAAATACTGTCAGCATATGAACAATTAATTGTATAACAAGCTGTTCAACTCATAAAACAATTATTCAGTTGAAGTGAACCATCAATTAACTTAGTCCCATAGACTACTGTTTGCAGTAAAAAAATACATCTAAGTAAAAACTTTATTTTTTAATATTAACTCTTCTGTTTTTTTAAAAAAAAAACATTTTATATTGACTGAGTCATTCAGCCCAGGATGTATGTAAGAAGCCACTCTCAATTGCCATACTGCTTCTTTCTGTTCTACTTTATTCCTATAATCACCCCCCCCCCCCTGATGTCCTTGTTCAATGACTCAAGAACCAAGAAGGTGAACTTTTTCCAGTTAATGCACATAGTGGAATGTTTATACAAGGCATTGTTGACATTCTTTGTTCTTATAGCATACAAATGTTCAAGAATACATGTCCTCAAACGTCTAGTGGACATTCCTACGTAAAACGCCGGACATCCGCTACACATAGCCAAATAGACAATACATTCACTACCACAATCTAGTCTACCTGGAACAGTGATGTTGAAATCAAGATGTTGCAAAAAGATATAAGAACCATTGTGGAAGTACCTACATACTTTACATCCCATACACTTATGCATACCTCTGTTGTTTACTCCTAAACAATGGGAAGCATGCCCCCTCTCCAACATATCTTTGATGTTACAATTTTTCTTGTATACAAAACAAGGCACCTCACCCAATACATTTACCATGTCACCATTCCCTAAAATAACTTTCCAGTTCTCATTAATAACTTTACGAATCTGGTTGTTGTCCAAACTTATGTCCAAACAAAACCTAGGTTTGCTTGGACCTACACCATCCATATACATTCTTTTTCTGAAACCTTTTACCAAAATGGCAGGAAAATCATTCTCCCTTCTAGAGATAATCTCACTGGCAGTTTTGTCCAGTAAATCTCTAGGATAACCCCTATCCAAAATAACCTTTTAATAAACTGGACCTCCTCAAAAAAGGTGGTGTCATCCACAGTCATCCATGAAGCCCGGATGAACTGGCCACGGGGAATGTTCTTTTTAGTAAAGGTGGGGTGGTTACTTTTATAATGTACATAGCTGTTACAAAAAGTGTTTTTCAGTGAATACTACAGTAAACCTCATTCATAGTAGCTTCCCATCCAATAATCACATCCAGGAATGAAACTTCATGACCGAAACCACTTAAGGTGAATTTTAAAAATTCAGTGGTAGCACTTAAAGCATCTACAAAACCATCTACACTAAAACCTTCCTTTTTAACAATAAAAAACAGGACATCTACAAACCTTTTATAAAAGACGACCTTGTCATATAAATCCACACTAGACAAAATTTCCAACTCCCACCACCCAAGAACCAAACTTGCATAAGTGGGACCCACTGTGGCACCCATAGATATTCCTGACAGCTGTTTATAGAAATGACCATTGAACATAAAATAACTGTGCTCCAATAGTAAATCTAACAACAAAGTGTAAGTAATCACACTGTGGTTACTCAAATTGGTGTACTTAACCAAAAGTCACCTAACAAAATCAACACCTGTTTCCTGGGGAATGCAAGTGAACAGTGAAGTCACATCAACTCTGAGCATCAAAAACTGTTTGCTTCCATTATCCAATCTGGAAAAAAACGTTCTTAAATTTTCCAAAAAGTCCCAGGAATTGGCAATGTATGACGGTAACTGCTTCACATATGGCTTCAAAACATGATCTAAGTATAAAGAGATGCAATCTGTACAACTTCCTGAGGCAGAAACGATAGGCCTAAAAGGGGGATTGGTAATGCTCTTATGGAGCTTAGGTATTCTAAAAAGCACACCTATTTTGGGATCTTCCACGTGCAAGAAGTCAAAGACTTCTTTAGATATTTGACCATCCATTAACAAACCATAAATAGTGGCATAGATGAAACCATAACATTTCAAAATGTCAAATTTAGACACCTTTTTATATTCAAACTGGTTGGCCAACATAAGCTCCATTGCATTATTGTAGTCATTAGTACCCAGGACCACAATCCCACCCCCCCTACCCTTGTTGGCCTTCATAAACCTTAAATCCTTGTTGCATATCAACTCATTAACTTAGGTTGCAAAAAGAACAGTAATTACTACTACCAATTTGAGCCCTGATGTCTCTCTCACAAAGATTTTTCAAACATCTTCAAAGTATACATTAATGTAGGATTGTGGTACTGCGGTGGTGGTGCTGTGGTAGCGTTGTCACCTCACAGTAAGATGTTGTCCCGTTCAATTCTCAGCTAGACCGTCTTCTGTGTGGAGACATGCGTGAATGGGCGTAACTTCATTGCAGGTTGTGCAACAGGGCTGGCAACTCGGCATGTACAAATCTACTGCCAATCATTAGCCGACCGGAGTTCTGCTGTGGCGACCCCTAACCGGGAAAAGCCAAAAGACACAACGACAATAACATTAATGTAGGATTGTACACAGAGGGCTTAGGCAAAGTACTGCCCAAAGTTACATCACACAAAATGTGCTGCAAATTAAGCTTTTAAGTAAAAAAATTTCAATTCCAAAAGTGTTTCAGTCAAGTCAGTTCTTCTACTGGGTTGAAAATTTAAACCCAGCTTTAAAACATTAACATGCTCATCATTCAAAACAAATTCTGAAAGATTAAATACAGAAATACGTGTACAGTCATAATTTACAGTCCCAACTACCTCCGTGGTTCTCTCCTGCCCCGACTGCGGGTTTGATAACCCTTGCTCCTGCTTCTGTTCCTCTTGTTGCGAGAACTGTAGTCCGCCTGTAAAAAAGGCTTGTTGGCATGAAATCCAGCCCCTTTGTTGTTGTCACAACCATTGTTCTGGCCAGTTCTTGTTTGCGAATGCTCACCCATATCACCAGAATTGTGTGTAACAGCGTTGGGTTTTCGCCTCCCCACTGTTGAACTCACATCACCACATTCAGAAAAAACAGCTTCAGAATTGTTGGAATTTAAAAGTGCCACCACCTCTGGATTCTGAAGTTCTCTTTCAACTCTTCTATTGGAAGTGTTTCCCCTTAAGTCATGCCCCTGTTTAGTTTCTGCACTGCCAATGCGTTTAGCACCACTAGGAATACAATCAAAGAACTCTTTGCCAAGTTCGTAAACAGCCACATCCCTTAGAATCTTCTTTGATTTGCGCTGTGTAACCTGTTTTTCCATCTTGTCAACCCAGTCTAATAACTGCTCATATTCTGTCACAACCTCACAGCAACCATACATAAGTTGTTTAATGTCACTGTCCAAACAACTGAGTTCATCTCTCAGTTTTTCTGGTAGACAGGTATTGTTTTTAATTAGCAGTTTCATAAAATCCATGCCAGCACTGTTGAAAAAGTTGGTAACTTCTTTAAAAAAAGGACTATCAGTGGTAACACTGTTTGGCATTTAAAAAAAACGGAGACCTTTAGGAACAATCCCCACCTTCACACAGTGCTCAAAGTATTTGTTTTCAATGTGCAGAGAGCGGTATCTTTTTAACCCCCATTCCAGATTTTCAAGCATAACCATGACATTGTTCTAGTTGTAACATGGTTAACTTGAAACAGTTCTTCACAAAAGGGGTCTACAGTCAGACTTAAGAGTTTGTTAATTTTACCAACAGCACCACAAACATCATGGACAGACTTTAAACCAGGAACAACAGTTTGATTAGTCCTAGCACAAACCCGGCTTCCAGTCCCAGTAGCAAGCCCTTTTCCTTCTGGATTCACATCTTTAATTCTTGCAGCCAAAGCAGTCAAAGATTTTTGCATCTCACTAACTGTAGTCACTAGTACATCCAACACATTCTCCCCGTGAGTCGGGGTAGAATGCAGGGTGATATCCAAGTCTTCATCTCCTGATAAACAAGCCATACCCAACTGCAAAACGCCAACTAAGTAAACCAAAAGGCAGCAGGGACAGCAGCAGTGTATACCAAACAAAAATGTAGAAAAAAAACACCAAACATCATTGGAAAAACAGGTCTTTTAGCGTAAAATGATTTAATTCACTATTCGTCAAAGGCGACTTCATCAGAAATACAATTCATTACTACAAAACACACTTAAAATACTGTCAGCAAGTGAACAATTAATTGTATGACAAACTGTTCAACTCATAAAACAATTATTCAGTTGAAGTGAACCATCAGTTAACTTAGTCCCATAGACTACTGTTTGCAGTAAAAAATACATCAAAGTAAAAACTTTATTTTTTAATATTAACTTTTCTTGAAAGTAAAGGTTACTGATTTATTGTTTGAATTAACAATGCAGAATGATACATATGGAGATGTACATGAAGTGGCCATATATATGAGGACTATGTCAAGGATACTGGGGTCTCAAGTAGGATGGCTAGTATTTATAATGTTAAGGAAGCACTGGGCATGCTGACCATTGACAGAGTGAGTCAGACAGTTTATTGATGAATAGTTGAAGTCTCCCAGCAGAAAAGCATTTGGTTTAATGGAGATTCCTTCTAAGGTATTAAAGTAACTATCATGTTCAGATGAGAGTATACGCTGCATTCTGGAGCTTGCAGTAAAGAAGTAATTAGTCTTGTTTTTGGTGATTTGGATATCTAGAAGTTCCAGTGATGTGTCCGGAGGAATCTGTCAAAAGGTGATGATATCCTTGACAAATACTGATACTGCCCTGCAATTGTCAGTAGCTCTGAAGACATGATAAGCATGATACCAAGGAACAGAAGGAGGGCTTTTATTGCTTTGAATCCATAAGAATGTATTCAAGTTCAGACATTTTTTTGTTAAGACTTCTGGCACTGAGTCGTGCCACATTAATTTGTTCCAAATTACATTTGTTAGGTTTTAATATCCAGTAGATGGGCTCTGCATACAAGTGCATTATGAGGAAGCAAGAGCTTTAACCAGAATGTGAAGGCATTGGTAAGAGAGGTGCAGGCTATCCCTGTTAAATCAGAAAGGCTTGCCAATCATCTCATCCTAAGCTGACACATACTGTATCCACCTAGAATGTCACAAGTCACATAGAGAATTATTAAATCAATTTAACTTCTCATTCAGTCTTGGCATCATTCTGGATGATGAAAAAATACTACTCAAGATGATTTTCTTTCTTGCCCTGGACACTTGCAAAGCAAAAAAAAAAATCATATACTTATTGATATCCCTTTAGATAGAGTGGCTAAGGTCATTCACTTTCATGTGGACCACTATCAGGTCATAATCATACTAATCAGGCTGGAGGAATCAATGTGCCCCTGTTACATCACAGCTCCTGGCTCCAGAAAGACTGTCAGCATATTCTTATCAGGCCTGGTAAGAATGGTGTCCATATGCCCGACAATAAAGTAACCTATAAGTAAAACTTTCCCATGTTAGATGAAGACTCAGTGGGCTGAAAGGGTTTGGAATCTGTACCCTTGTGACTCCTGAAAGCATGTGTACTGATTGTGGGTATTCCTGAAGGCATGTGTACTGATTTGTGGGTGTGAAGGATGAAAGTGGGAATGTTGCTGTGTGAGCTAGTGTCTGAGGTTTCTTAGGCAGCGTTTTGATATCAACTTAATAAGTTGGTTTAGCGGAAATACTCCTTTCTGTGTCCATATGTAAGTTGTGCTTACTGTTGGTATAGTGAAAATTCTTTTTTCTGTGTCCCTATGTAACTTGTGCTTACTGTGTGAGCAAATGTCTCATGTTTGTTTCTTAGTTTTTAACCTGGGTGATTTAGGCATTGTTTTGATAACAAACTAATAAGTTGAATTAGTGCAAATTCTCTTTTCTGTGTGTGCATATGTGTTGTATTTAATGAATTTGCTCTGCATTGAGAATATAGCTTTCAAGTTAGTTTAAGATATTGAATCATTGTGAGATAACAGTAAAGAGTTGTCAGTAAGCATGACACAGTTAATACATTGCTTTAAAATGCCTAGCATTATCAGGCTGGCCACAGGAGAGGCAAATACGGACTGAAAATCCAAACCGGACATTGCAGCTGAAGGGGTATACCAAAACAGGATAGCGTAATAATTTACTCTAGGTATAAGACAGAGGAAGACAATTGACTGTTCTGGAAAAAGATAATAATATATGATATGGATAAGGGATACAAGAATATGAACTGTAACATTTGTAACTGTATACAAAGAAATGTAAAGAGATAAAAGTATGTAGGAGCAATTAGATAGCCAGCAACAAGTGGCAAATTTAGATCAAATAGCTTTACTGAGTAAGCTAATGTGAGCTTTTAACTAGCTGGTAAAATCAATGAGCAATAGACAGTCTAACTCAATGGATCTGGGTGCAGTTACTGTAATAGTTACAGATAATCCAAATGAGTAGTGCAGTAACTGTAAAACAAATGGATTCAGCACAGTGTATGTACAGCAGTCAGCAAGTAAAAAAAAGTATATCACATATGCAATTCAGACCTTTCTAGTGCAGTCCTGTAGAGCAGTAGCATTAAATGCTTTAACAGTATCATAATCAGCAAGAATCAGAAATATAATACCGATGATCAAAAACTACCTAAGGATGCTACTTGAAATACTAGCTTGTCATGAGTGGCTGTATTAAAGGCTTTTGATATGTCTAGGCATAGTGCAGATTCAGTGCTGGTTGTGTTGCATTTTTGACTAATGAAGTTTCTGAAGATGGGTAATGCAGTATTAGTGTTCTGGTTTGGTCTGAAACCAGGCTGCTTTATGAGAGAAGATATTTGTCAAATATATGTTTAAGTAGTTATATTTGGATACATTTCTCCAAGATTTTAGACAAGGAGAAAGCATGCCTATAGGCTGTAGCAGTATAGTTCAGTGATGTTGCCTCCTTTGTTAAGAGGCAGGATATAAGACTGGTTTCAGAAGTAGGGTAAATAAGATAGATCTGTTTATGAAAATAAAACAGGACATGGTATGGCTTCAGCAGCAATTTTGAGATAGTTGATTGATAAGTTATCAATACCTGCTATGGGAGATTTACAGCTGAGCAGGCACATCTTTATGGCATTGATAGGGATACAGCTGAGGAAGAGGACACTGGAATTTTGATGGCTTGAGAGATGTTTCATGGATTGTTATTTTTATTTTTATTTTTATTGAGTAATGAAGTTACGGTGTTTATGAAGTGGGATTTGAATAGAGTGGTAGTAATGTTGGGATCCATTTCATGGAATGGGCTGGGCTGTTGACCTCTACCAGGGGTTAAGGGATTTTTTGATATGACCCCAAAGGTCTTGGGTTTTAAAGTGGATGCTTTGTAAGGTGAAATAGTAGTGGAGTTGACTAATTTTGATTTTGTTTTTGGTAAGATTGCAGAGGTATCTAAAGTACTGATATTTTGGAGGGTTTAATTTTCTAAGCCTTTACCTTTGTTTTATATGAGTGTTTGGGTCTCAGAGGACAGCCAGGGGACAGTCTTATACTTGACTCTCTTTCTTTTTCTTGGAGCCTTATTGTTTAATATATTAAGTAAAGTAATATTAAAGGGAAAAACATCGTCGAGTGGAATCATTCTGACTAGATTCCAATTAATTGATTTTAGAGTGGATATGAATGTTTTGGGATTAGAGCTAATGAGCTGTTTTGCATCAATAGTGATGTTTTCTGAGTACATGGGTAGTACTTCTAATTGCAAAAGTAGGTTTGGTAAGGTTCCTGAGGATGATATTATGTTTGGATTGGTGGCTAATGTGCAGTCCAGAAGAAATTGCTTGCTATTAGCCTTGTTGAACATAGTAAGGGGTTGGATAATTTAAGTGTAGCCAGATAAAATGTGTGATATGATGGTGAAAGTCAGTAATGAAGGAAAAGCAATCTGTGTTTTAGTGACCAAGATTTATTTTTTCTTAAGGGAGCCGTAATGTTATCTAGGAAAGAACATCTTCCATTGTAAAGATACTAATTCCTTCTGGGATATATAAAGCAATGATGCATGGCATTTTCTGTTTAGTTTTAGAAGAGAAATGAGAATTTCAGCATTCCTGAAAGTCACTGAATTGCCATGGAATAGTGAAAGTTCAAGGGTATTGTGCAATCATAGAGTTATAATATACATATATTTAGCAGGGTGAGTCATGGGTAAAGTCCCCAGTTGTGGTGCGGAATGGGCCTTGCCCCTGCAAAACACATGGTTTTATTTTTGCATGTTCTGAAGCCATTATTTCTTGGTGCACGCACACAGCACTGTTGATGTTTTTCTTTCAGTGTTTTTGTTTCTATTGCAGCAACATTGACATCTGGGTGTTTCAATTTATTTCAGTGCATTTAGAGAAAGATATAGCTATGAGTATATTATTTGTTGTTGATATGCAGACTTTTCTACTTTCAAAACATGGATTTCTGCATGTTGAAAACAAGAAATGTTAAAAAAATGAAAACAAACTAATTAAAATAGGAAAGAAATAGCTTTCTTTTTCTGATTAGACACCATCAAAAACAAAACTAATCTCAAGAATCAGATAAAGATGTGGTTTGTCTGAATAGTGCTACTTTTAGTGAAAGTTTTTTTAAGGTATTGTGTTGGGATGAGGCTAGGCAGGGTTAGCACATATGAATAAGATGAAATGGAGGCTCAGATTTGCTATGCCTACTCCTAACCCTGCCTCTGCCACAACCCGATCCATAACCCCAGCCTGACACATTTTCTTACCAAAACCCATTTCCCTAAGCATATTACTGAATGCACACATTGTCCATACATAACACCACACGCACACATAAAGCATATAATCACCTTACTTAGCCCTAACTCTAACCCTAAATCTCAAACACTCATACAAACACACAGACAACTAAGGCTGAGTCCTACCCTAATGTGTACGCTAACCCTAAACAGTAAAACACTGCCTTCTTGCTCTCATATACATCTGCTGTAAGCCACCACAGCTGATGATCCAGTGTTTGACGTCTCCTGACATTGACAATGTAAACCTTTCACTTAAAGTACACCCAGTATACTTTGTCAATAAAGTAAGCATTCATCAAAGTACATTCAAACAATAAATATATATATATATATATATATATATATATATATATATATATATATATATATATTTACATGCATATTGCATATAGATAAAGAGATACAAAAGGAAAAATAGTTGTACAGGAATGATCTCAGCATAAGAATTAATAAAATAGATTGCTGTCAAAACTTCTTATGTAAGATCCATGTCAAAGATTGCTTTGCATTCTTACTGAAAATAAGAAAACAGGATCCAAGCTGGGATTGCTGATATAAAGCACAAATTATTAAGTTAAAACAGGAGGTGAGCTCTTTCACACTTGTCAGAGCTTCATCAGATTTAAGTTATACATAGCAGTAACAAATAAGATATACTTTCTATTTTCCGTATAAAAAGTCATGTAACTTGCAAGGAAGGTTTTAATCCAAGAGCACTTAAACAGATCACATTCAATTACAGTGAGTGGAACAATGGTACATACATAGTTTGCATCTTTATTGTGATTGATGCTATAAGTACAAACCACTGTGTGTCTGGTTGCTGATCAGTGGACTAGGTATAATGTTAAATAAATCCACAATGACCACGTTCCTTAGGACAACAAAACCATAAAGCCACGGATATGTAAATTAATCACCATTTATTGTCCATAACACACTAGCACTGACTAAACAAAATAAAAATAGTAAAAATTTCATGAACGTGTTCTACACTCCGTTTTCGTTTAAACAACTTCATCAGATGTGAGCTGACTATTAACATATCCTTTAAATAAACTAAGTTGATGACATCATAATCTCAATTGTCCAATGACTACCTAAAAACAATTTGATATACTAAATACATCCTTAATAATTTGTTAAACCTTAAAAATGTATAAAAATGTAAATAAATCCTTTTGTAAATATAAAATTATGAATATACTTTCTTAAAAAGTACTTTATGTACATGTCAAAACGTAAATATAATTACTTATAAATACTTAAAACCTTTATACAGCATACATATTTAAAAACAAACCTTCCAAATACATAGATGTAAACAACATCAAGATATGTAGGAAATAAACATTATTTATATGTCCTATATATGCACAATAAATATGAACACTTGAAAACTGGGCAGTTAAATATGAATTTCTATAATTTTGCTGCCCTTAATTTTAAAAGTAGAGCTAGGGATATGTGGTCAGTTAACCAAGGCCACTTATTCACTTCCAGTGTCAATTGCAACTACAATTCCCTATATTCTATTGATTCTTCCCACATACCACTTCTCTTTTCCTTATTTATTTTCTCTATTACATAAAACCTAAAACTAGCATCCTGACATTCCAGTTTATGTTTGTATAAAGCATTGTTTTCCTTTTTGGTCTGTATATCGTATGTGTGCTCATATATCCTTTTCTTTAACTTTTGCTCAGTTTTACCAGTATAAAAAGCTTGTGGATTCATTGGTGAATTTACCTCGTTTTTTAGCCTTTGTTTGACTTACTGGTTTATAATGTTAAATAACAATGTCTGCAGCTACCCATGCATTTTGCTACATTACTAAAGTTTATAATAAAACAGATGGCAGTGAGACTAAACTATGTGTGAAATGCTGTGATGGGAGAAGGGAAGAGCGTGGTGGTAAGCAGAATTCAACAAAGAACTCAGCTACTAACTGTAAATGTGTAATTAGGATTTAGCAATTGTGAATAATTCCAGAAAGACTTTGAGAACAGAAACAAGTGACTACATTGCCCTCAGAGCAAGTAGTAAGAAACAATGTTTTCAGTACTAGGTTATGTTGTCTGAATATATATATATATATATATATATATATATGTGTGTGTGTGTGTGTGTGTGTGTGTGTGTGTGTGTGTGTAAAATGTGTGTGTGTGTGTGTGTGTGTGTGTGTGTGTGTGTGTGTGTGTGTGTGTGTGTGTGTGTGTGTGTATGTGTGTGTGTGTGCAATATTTGTGTTCTCTGAGAGCATACACTGATGTAGATCAGCAGCATGCTAAAGGATAACTGGAATATGGGTTGCTTCATGTTGTTTCTTACTTTGTTCTTATCTCAGATATTAGAAAGACACACCCCAGGATTCAATAAAATCTGTGTAGGCTCTGTGTAGAGCCTACATGGAATGTACCCATGTACATGGCCACAGTTCCCCCTCAGCAGCAAGCCATGCATTTTAATCATTGTGCGCTGCTGAGGGAGATCACAGTAACACAGATATTGAATCCATGTAGGCAGTAATGTAGTGTCCTGTGGTCATGAATTGTCCAGGGAATTCCTGGAGAGATGTTATGCACAGGAGAAGAATCCCTTTAATGTACCCTACTAGTGTAGAAATATGTGTGAACTTTAATATGTTTTGTTTTATTTTTATATTTTTTTATACTTTTTTAATGCACGGCACTGCTGAGCTGCACTTACAAATACACAGCTGACACCTGTCAAACATCTAAAAATAGAAACCGGATGTAATTAATTATTTAATTTGATTTCTATTAATGCCTGTTTGAGTGTTGCAAAGTGCAGCAATGCTGAGCTGCACTTACACATGCACAGCTGACATCTGCCAGACATCTAAAAATAGAAACCAGATGTAACTGATTATGTGTTTTTGTTTACATGTTTATATTTTATTTAATTTTTTTTGAATGGCCATTTGTGCAGCATAGTGAGGGCTTAGCAATACTAACAGGTAGCAAAGTAGTTTATGTGAAGGTACATTGGCTTTCTTGCTATCCAAGTAGCTAATCAGGTAGAACTGTGGCCTAAAGTGTTGTAGGTCCTGAGTTCAAATCCCCAGCAGTCATGCCTTTTTACGTTTATTGCTGTGGAAATGTTTGAGGTGACCTAAAGGGCAGCTTAATTTAAAAACAAAATTTTTACATTTGGAAAAGCTGTGCAGTGCTAAGCACTGCTTAAACATGGTTAATGGCTACTCTTGCTTGTGCATTGCTAAGCTTCGCTAAAACATGGTTGTGTGAGTTTCCACAATGCTCAGCTCCACTAAGTTGGTTTCTGTGATGCCACATTTTTGAATATTATAGTATGGCATGTAAGGTTAGAAAAACAACCTATATTAATGCCAATAGGCGGGAATTCTGCAGCATTCATTGGAATCTTATTACCTGTCGATATGTCTGGCAGTGTTGGTGAGGGAGCATGCTTTTGGGTGCAGAGGTGGGGTGTGCAAGAGTCCAGACTGTTTGTTGGACTCCTGGTCTGAAACTATGAACCCCAGCTGTTGCAGGGTGATTACCAGGGCTCAGAATGTAAAGCTGAAGCCTGGGATTGGTTGGCCAGCTATAATACCAGTACTACTGGTATCCCCCACACTGGTGAGCAGTGTCATCATCACTATGATGACCTGAGGTGAGGGAGGAGGGGAACCTTGGACATCTGGGTCTACGAGGCTAGGACTGGGTAAGCCCCACAGATATGCAAGTATGTTTTTGCTACTTTTCTAAAATACAAGCTGAATCTATGCAAAACTGATAGGCATAATGGTATGCTTCTCTTATAATGATATGCTTCTCTTGTAATGGTATGCTTCTATTCCAACAGCTTTAGCTGAATGGGCTAACCATGTCATGTCTCATGCTGGGCACCTGACCAGGATGTGCCATGAGTGTGGTAAGTATAGATATTTTCTGATAACTGTAGTGCAATAACAATAAACAATACTAATAACAATAAGCAATAAGGTGTAAAGCAGGACTGTGGTTTTATAACTAATGTGTTGAAATAAGTGCAGTAGAGTTGTATTCACTGCACGTCTGTTCTAATGTTGCAGAAGTCAAATTAAAACTAAAATAAATAAAGGATTCAAAAGTAATTGGCTGATAAATGCACTGCACAACCCACAGGATGGTTCACAGCTGTCTGTTGCCCACCCTCAGTCCCATAATGCTCTCTATTCCTCCCACTCCAGGAACAAGTTATATGGGTAAGGTAGCCCAAGTTCTGGGCACATATCATGTGTATACTTCACAAATTCTAAGAGCAATAACAATAAAATGAAAAGCAGGACTGTGGTTTCCTAAGAATGTGTTGAAATAAGTACAATAGGAATATATTAACTGAATTATTTAAAGCACTTTTATCTACTTCCATTATGTTTTTGAATAGAGGGTATTCGTTGTCTAATGTTCTTGAGGCCTTGGATAAAATCCATGAGTATTATTATTCTACTAATAATAACTATAATCATGCAATACATATTTATAGAAGTAGGAACACACCTTTACAAGATAATATATATATATATATATATATATATATATATATATATATATATAGCAATGACATATAATGTTCTTAGTGAACAGATACAACAACAGGTTAAGTATTATTGAAAGTTCTTGATAAGTAAAGAAAAATTAAGAAAGTTATTTAACCACCATCCAGTTTTCTCATTTAAGAAAGGGACCAGTTTGTCAGACAAACTGGTAAAATCTTACTTTATAGCCCCTGTAGAAGGTTTTACAACAAACCCATTACTAAAAGGAACTTTTCCATGTGACAGATGTAATATATATGAATTGATTGCTCAGACCTTTGAGAAAATTTGAAATAAGAAGTTTTGTGTATTAGGAAATTTTTCATGTGTTACTGAAGGAATTATATATGCTTTGCGTTGTCCATGTAGGTTGGTATATATAGGTGAGAGGAAGAGAATGTTCAAGTGTCGTCTGAAAGAACATGTCAGATATTAAAAAATGTAAGATTGAAAGTGTGTTGCTGTCCATTTTAAAGAATGTCACAATAGTGACTATAAATTATTACAGGCTACTGTTTTGGAAAAAAAAATTTATAAAATTACGAGATGAAAGAAGGTTAAAAGATCAATTGCTACTTAAAGAATCTTCATTTATTTCAAAATATAACACTATGGTTCCTCAGGGTCTTAACTGTGAAATTAATTGGGAATGTTTTATTTTATTGTATAAGTGTATTGAATTGATTTTTTAATTGAATTATTGGTTGTGTTTAGTATGTATTTAGGGGGAATACTTGGGTAGTGTTTTTATACTTCCTGAAGACGGTTTGGTCGAGGCACTAAAGTTTGGAATAAAAGTAGATTCTGTTTGCAGCTTTTGTGTCATTTTGGATATCATTTTTTGTTTTCTTTTCTTGTGGTTTTCATATATTTATTCCATGCCTGTTCTAATGCTAATGCAGTCAACTGTAAAATTGAAATAAATAAAGGATGCAAAAGTAAGTGCCTGTTAAATGTATTGCACAACCCACAGTAAAGTTCAGGGTTGTTTGCAGCCCACTTTTAGTCCCATAATGCTCTCTATTCCTCCCACTGCAGGAACAAGGTATATGGGTAAGGTAACCCATGTTCTGGGCAGATATCATGTGTATACTTCACAGATTCTAGGGAGCAATAACATGTGACTTTCGGCTTTTCCCGGTTTGGGGTCGCCACAGAGGAAGTCCGATCCGCTCATGATTGGCAGTGGATTTTTACAGTGCCGAGTTGCCAGCCTGACGCCCAACCTTCAAAGAAGGCACGTCCATTCATGCTCACACCTACCTGCATGTGTTTAACATCACTCAACTGCGGGGAGGACATGCAGACTCCACTCAGAATAACAATAAAGTGTAAAGCAGGAGTGTAGTTTCATAAGAATGTGTTGAAATAAAGGCAGCAGGGCTGTATTCATTGCATGTCTGTTCTAATGTCACTGCAGTCAATTGTTGCATAATGTGCACATGCCCCCTGCAGACACAGCTTTTGGGTCCCACTCCCATGCCAACTAACAATTGATGACTGTCTAGTCGACTTACTGTACACAAATATACTTCTCAAGTGTCACAATATTTCATAATGTAATGACAACTGCCCTATCTGTCTGGTCTGTGATTAGCAGATAAATGATTACCTGGAATGCAATGTATTGGCAAATCCATTTACAGAACACCTTGGTAGTTATGTACGTGCACATTATGTAAAACAGTTACATGTAGTTGTGTACCTGCATTTGTTAGTGCTTAGCCCATACTGTCCTATGCTGACAGCTTGAGAGGTATGTTTGTGCTAAATCAGCTATAGAAGAATTGAAGTCACTATACTCACAACTGACACTGCACACCTATATAAGTATGTATTATCAGTCTGTGTATTAATATCATCTGCAACTTCACTAATGGTATGTTTTTCTGTCTATCCTCACCCCTTATCTTCTTTAATTTATTGTTATTTGTTATTATGATTTAATATTAATATATTCTGTTAAACTAACTGTTTTGTTGGCGTTATGGGTTATTTCATTCTGGTTTGCTGTTAACATACTTAGTTCCACATAATATACCTTAATATGTATTTGGATTAATCAATATTATGTTCCATTAAGTTAATACTAACATTGGTCTGGTTATTACTAACTTTAATCTATTGTTATAACTAATTTACGACAGCATGGCAAGGTAGTCTGGTTCCAGGTGATCCACCTACCTTGGCTCTTCCGGCTGTGGCACCAGGGCCCAGCACATCTGTGACCCAGCCTGGTGGTGCCCCCTCAACTGCTACTGCACTATCTGTAGTGTCGGGTAGTTCCACCCTACAGATGGGGCTCGCAACGCCTCTGGGAGCGGTGGTGGAGGTGTGTTGTCACCCACAAGGAACTGACAGGATTGGTGCACAGGATTATGTTCCGTGGTTTTGGATGCCACCTGGTCTGGATGGAGGGCAGGCTGGCCAAGCTGGTGGAGCAGCCTCACCCAAGAGCTCAGCCTCCACCACTGCCACCCCAGGGGCAGTGAAGGAGTAGTGCCGATATTGCCATGGGTGGGGATTTGAGTCACTCTGCTACCTTGTTCGAGGTACCTGAGACTAGGAATCCACAACACCCTCCCCATCACACAACACCCCTGTCTGCTGTCTTGTATGTCTTGTCTGTCTGCAAAAGCTTCCTCACCTTCCCAACTTACCTCTCCCACACATACCTATGTCTCTTCCTAATCATTCCACTCTCACCTTAAAAAAATGGGCACCTGTCCCCCAAAAAAGTATCATTCCATTCATAACTTTCCATTTTGCACATGTGTCCACCAGACACATGTAATTTGGTCCAATTGGATTGACAACACAGTTATGTTGTCCTCACCTCTCTCTCTCTGGGGGGTGACAGTCCAAATTAATCTACAAATTCAGTCAAAGTGCACAGTTGTTGCTGTACAAGAAATGGATAGCTATGGTTCTTTCCTACACCCTTCATGCAGATACCTACCTGCCTTTACTATGTTTTCACCCTGCTTGCACCCCATTTCACCACTGTCCTATCTCCCCATTTTTCTTTTCTTTTTCATTGTCGCTATGCTCATTTAAATGGAGCTGTATTGATATATGTGTTATAAATTATAATAAACATGTACAAAATAAACGCCTGTCCCCTATCTTGGGCCCAAGACCATTGCACCAGCAGACCACTGCATTAACCTCCCATGCCATACTGCTGTTAATTAAAACAGGTGGTTTAAGCAAAACATAGTAATTGCAAGTTACCATCATTAAGCATGTTTAAGTAGAGCTGTGCATTATGCCACATCACACAAACTTGCTGAAAGAGTAATTGAAAAACTGGGAGTGTAACTTGAAGTCTGGTACATCCACTAGAAAGCCAGACAAAAAAATAATGGAGGTAACTGAGGTCTCTAATAAGAGGTAAATGGGCATTTTTAACAGCAAGATGTACAAATGTAGATGCTCTAACAGTGACTCAGTAGCTCAGTCTGTTAAACGCTTGGAACGCAATATGTTTTTGCCACACATTGTCCTGGGTTCAAATCCAGTGGTGTGTAGCATTTAAATGACATTATTGTGAAGCCATCAATGAATGACTGAGTCATGCACTCTTTATCCACATAATGCATTTCAAATGAAATGTCTGCTTTTCACTGATAGAAATCACAGGCCTGCAGATAGGACCACACTGTACATATCCCTATCGCAGTACAATAAGGTCATAAAGTGTCAGGTCATGCAATAATATAGATTCACAAATGATTTTAACTTAGGTAATGCAAATGAGACCCACTAATATCAGAGTGTAGCACACAATCATTTCATACTGATATTACAGATTAGCACATCTGCACAACTAACATACACATATGGAGGTCCTTCTAGTAACAAGGACTGCCAGCACACGCGTTCCAAATGACTACCATAATGTAACACATGGCCTGACAGTTGCCCAAATGGTTGACATAATGGTATATTTACCCCCCCTTGTTGCTCAAGGGGTCAAGGACACACCAGACATGTTGCTTAGTACTCTGTTAGTGATACCATTGCCTAACATACTTACCTAAACACATACCTTAATTTGCAGTGGAATGGGTAACCTTACTCTCTCTCCATGCCTCTACAACAAGGCTGCCACAGCTCCCACAGTTACTCTTACAGCTTGTTGCCCTCCAGAGTTTTCACACTCTCTGCTGATGCCTGTAGCACACACATCTGTATGTAAAAGTAGCTTCTACAGACATACCCTCTGTGATGACATAGCATCTTGTCCCATAAATGTCCAGCACAACATATCAGAAAGGGCTTCTAATCTACATGAACGCTTTATATTTTGTTCAGTGGTTGCATGTCATTGGCTGGTTATACTGCAAATCAGCTGTGCTAGCTGCAAGTAGCATTTCAGAACCGCAGAGTGTTAAGCGCCAATCACCTGGTAATGAGAACCATGTTAAAAAGACAAACAGCTGGCTAGGGAAACTAGTCTGTATGAAACTTTCTTCAGACAGTAAACGCATTGCCAAAAACTTTATATATCTCCACATATCAAAAGAGGAGTACTTTACACTATTAGGTAGCTAACCTTTTTGTTTACAAAATGATGCATACGTGTGAATATACTTAAGGGGAATGGGGATTACAGCATTATGCCTTTCTTAGAACTGTAATGATGACATGTCATTCATCTCGAGATTTGTTACACCTACAGACGACATGCACTTCATCAAGGGTGGAATGTTTTTTGTCAATGCGACACATTAGTCTCATGGGAATGTCCCTTTATAGTGGTTGTAATACTAGACTGCTATTTGTTTGGCACTGTTGTTTTGACATATTATCAGGGGTTTGCCCCTAAGGGACGCACTACAATGGACTGGATTGCTGTGTTGGGTGTGTGATCATACAGCAATATCTGTCATGGCACACAGGGGAATATATGAATATTGGTAGTATCTTAATTGTATCTACATGGTTAGTATGTTTGCACACTGTGCAATATGACATGTGTGATCAAGCAGTGGATAATGCCAGGAATTCTGTTCTTGCTGTATCTCTACATATTGCACTTCACCATATGTGATCCTGACATGTGTTCCCATTTTGTTGTCTTTCAGGAAACATGTATGCCAGACGCCATGCCCCATTTGTGGATACTAAGAATTATATCATTCTGGAAGACCTGCATCAACACCATGAACTCCTACTGTTCAGGGGAAGGGAAAGCAGGGAAGAGTGGGTACCATTGTGGGCTGACCTTGTCCATGATGTGAACACCATAGGTCACCACCAGGGCAGGACATATGAGCAGGTTTGACACTGTGCCACAGATATGATTAATGCTGCACACAGAAGAACAGCAGATGTGGCCAGGGATTGTGGTGTCAACGGTGGAGTGCCTGCATCAGAAACACGGGTTCATATTACATTATCAAACTTCCGGAAGGTCGAACACCAGATGTTCGAACTTGGAAGATCGAAATGTAATAACATCGAAACATCAGAACAGCAAATTTTTTCCCAGGGAAAAAATGTCCTGTTCTTAAAAACACACACACAACACAAGCACACCAAAAACCTCATAAACCTACACTAAACCATGCATACACAACTATCTATGCACTAAACTTAACCCAGACCCTAACCCTAAGGTCCGTCACTATCGCACACTTACCTTACCCATGCCCTAACCCTAAAGTCCATCACTATCACACACTTACCTTACCCATGCCCTAACCCTAAAGTCTATCACTATCGTACACTTACCTTACCCACACCCTAACTCCAACGTCCATCACAATCACACACTTACCTTAACCCATTCCGTAACCTTCACACCACAGTAGAGAAAATGTCAAAGCCGCAGAAATGTCCAACCAAATTCTTTCCCTGGGAAAAAATTTGGACTTGCTCGGCTTCGACATTTTCACCTTTCAAACTTCCAGGTTCAAACTTCTGGTGTTCGACCTTCTGGAAGTTCGATTATGTAATAGGAACACCAGAACAACCAATGTCAGCCATTGAGGAATTCCTAGTGAATGGAGGTACACACATCAACTCCCAGGAATCCATCATGCTGTATATTGTGGATGTGGTTGCCACAGTTTCCATGCCAGAGGAGAGTCCAGGTGGGCTTAATTTGATCAGCATTGGAATACTGCAGCATGCATTGTGTCAGGGTATAGATACTTTTATGTGGGTTCAGGTGTTTGTTCTTTGGGGTCGGAGTTTAACTGTAGTTTGAATCTCATGCTCTGATTTTGACCAACATAACAGTTAACAAAGCACCTACTGTAAATGTGAGCTATATGGATGTATTACCCTGTTATATGCAAGATGCAGTGATGTTTACATTACCTCTCCCTCAACTTTTCATAGGTCCATCAGGAATTGGACAAGGCTGTGGTCCTGCTCCTGGTAAGCACAACACTGTTTTGTTACACATGTAGATTTACTAGAATGTATTCCCTAAAATGTCATCCCAGGCCTGCTGGCTGGATTGCTGTAAAGTTGGCATGATTGCCAACTGCACAGATATTTTCTGAACTACAGACTTTAGAGTCATACATTTGCCTTGTAGGTGTGACCATACTGATAGGTGTAACAGTATTAGGTTCATAGGTTCATAGGTTCATACTAGGCTATCTGCCCTAGGGCATTTATAAGCCTAGCCAGAATGTGTTTGGCTTTCGCCACCCATTTTAAATTTATTTTGCTAATCCCTTTTTCGAGGTTAGTATACTGTGCCTCTGTCTAACAGTGACACAGAAGTGATACCCGGGGTAAACCTACGATCTCCCATCCACTCATCAAGATTCCTCTTGAAGAGAGTCAATAAGGGACTCTGCCTAACCTGGACTGGGATTTTATTCCAGAGTGAAGGGAGCCTCTGGGTTATGAATCTGTCCCTCAAGCATGTCGTATTTATTTCAGTGCTGAGGTTCAAGTCTCTCGAGCGTGTAGCTCGATGGGATTTGGATTTTCTGAGGTGCAGCATGTCCATTAATTCCGGGTTGGACATGGCTTTATACGTCAGACACAGATTGCCTCTGAACAGGCGGTATGCCACTGAGTAGAGCTGGAGTTTCTTTAACCGGGCAGCATATGGCATCTGTTTGAGCCCATTGATCCTCTTGTTGTGGTACTTTTGGGGTCTTTCCAGTTTCTGCAGGTGTCTGCTAGGTACATCCCAAAAGGGGCATTGTACTGAATTATGGGCCTGATGAGGGATGAGTAAAGAGGCACAATGACCTCCCCTGATCTAGATGTGAATCCTTTCATGATTAGGTGGGCTATATAAAATGTTTTTCTAACCACTTTGGTCAAGTGGTTGTCAAATGAGAGATTGCTATCAACTTGGGTCCCCATGTCCCTAATTACTTCTTCTGTACTTAATGGATTACCACCTATGTGGTAATTTGTGGGCACTTTGTTTTTGCCAAAAGGGATGACTATACACTTTTTGGCATTTAGCTTGAGGCCATGGCTCTGGCACCAGTTGTCTGTTTCTATGAGGCCCTTTTGGAGGATGCTTGTGTCGGCTGGAGAGTCGATTATGGCGCCCAGTTTGCAGTCATCTGCAAACTAGGTCAGCCACAGTCCTTCCATGTTGGCCTGTACCTCCGAGAAATATATACCGAACAAGAGAGGTCCCAGGACTGAGCCTTGTGGGACACCACTTGTAACTGGTTTGGAGTCTGACATGGCTCCAGCAATTCTAACCATGTGGGTTCTGTCCTTGAGCCAGTTTGCAATCCATCTAGTGACATAGAGGACAGGACATTACTGATTGTCATATGTTTCAACTGTGCAGAGTCTTCACAAATGTCAGCAGTGTACCTCATTGTTGCTGGTGAGATTGCAGTGTAAAGAGCTTTTATTTACAAGTAACTACAGATGTTTGTGGGAAAAGTAATTTCCTCATGTCCTAATATATGAGGTTAGGGGTTAAACAGGTCTGTAATAGTGACAACAGTGAATACAGCTTTACATATATTGCAGCCTAGTGCTGTACAGCATAATAATGCAAGTATTAATGTACTGATTTTCCCTTTCTTATCACAGGTGACCGAGGGGGTTGGTCTCTGTCCCCTACACAACCTGATGTCAGTGTCTCTTCAGACTCTAATGGTGATGTTGGCCAAAGTGAAGCACAAGTGGGGGTTTCAGGGGCTGAATCTGTCCCAGAGTTTTACATTCCTTTTCTGTCCTCATTATCACTGCACACAGTCAGTATGCCTAGACATACCCAGTTCCTACAGCCCAAGATATTGGACAGTCAGAGGGTGGGGCATTGAACAGGAAAGTGTGACAACTATGGCTCCAATGAGTGTAGACACTGGCCATAGCCAGAGTGCTGGCAAGGTTCCACACAGGCAGATTGATTGAGGTGCTTGCAGGAGGCTTGTGGTTTTTCCACCATCTGTTGCAGGTGTCTCATTATGGGTCACACAGTGCATCTTTTGGGCCATCATGGAGGCTTAGGTGCATTACAAAAGGAACTCCAGACAAAAGGTAAGGGCTATGGATGCAGCACAGTCTGACATCCATGACAGCCTCCACTGCATTGGTGATACCCTGGATCGATTCACTGATGCAGTGGAAAGAAGGTGGTCTGAGACAGATTGAAGAATGTCTGTGTTGGAACACATATTGTCTGTGATGGAACGTGTGGTTGCAGTTAAACGTTGAACTTGTGGATGTAGGTGAGCAACTACATCTGCTGAGAGTCCATGTGGCCATGGATAATCATGCTCCCATAGAGGCAGTACATCCAGCACTCCAGAAGGCAGTGTGCTGCCCACAACAAGATGTGGCAGGCCATGGGATCATGGTCCTGGGTGTTCTCATAGAGGACATGGTCCCAGCAGACAGCAGTCACTATCAGGTACCAGCAGTACGTCTGACCTTGACCATGGAGTTGCCAGTACAACTCCTGGCAGAGCCAGTTTCCATGTTTGGGGGAGGTGGAGACGGTAAACTGCCAGCTCTACCATGAATGGTTTAAAGCTGTCCAACATACACATATGTAGAGCTAGCAATGAGCTTGACTGTGTTCACACACACACTCACACACCACTGTCATATTCAGGTCACCTGCAGACACACACACGGCACATTTCCATTGTCCATCTTGCCTGCTTCCCTTCCTGACTCACACACATGCTTTCAACCTATTGGGTCAGCCTAGACCTCTTGTACCCCCACACAACATCCTGTGCATCCTGCACGCTATGTGTCTGATGCACAGGGTGACTATATAAATTAATATGTAATTGTGTAATGCAGTGTTGCTTTGCCATGCCACTTGCACTGGTCACTGACAGATACTATATGCTGACATTTGTAATGAGTAAGCCACATCATTTCATGTACCTTATGTTGTATGATGTTGTAATGGCTGTATACTTACACAATAAAAGGTGTGTCATGGGCCTGTTTATGGTTAAGATTCAGGAGTCTGTAGGGAACACCTATGGATACACAGTGGTAATAAACCCATAGATGTCACAGCCCAGGATGGTATGTCAGCACAGAAGACATATGTCTCCAGCAAGGTACAGCACTATAGGTGCATGGCTCCATAAGGTCATATGTGTATAACAGGCTAACAAGGACAATGACATCACTCAGCCTACTCATGCATCCCTAATCTATGAAATGGTCTGATACCCTTGATAAGTGTCATCAGGGTTTCTGGAGCTAACACATATACAAGCTGTGATGATGGAGATGACCCATCTACAAATTTCCAGTGCCCATTACAGACATTTGTCCTACACTAGTTATGATTGTCTTCTTCTGCATCCCATTGTGTAACTTGCACATGATGTGCGCTACAGAGACATGTGCTTCACATGCATGGGGCGCCTGCTACATATAGGGTGTAGTGTTTGTGTTACATTCCTGTCTCTTCAGCATGTTTTATTTATATGACAGTGATGGTGTAGGTGTGTAAAACAGGTAATACATGTGTTAGTTCTGTCTTGGATAAGCAGGAGGTACACAGTGGGATCTGACATTTCCCTGTAAAGCAGCCATACACATCTCCTCCAAAGCATATGAGAAGACAGACTACACATGTACAGTCTTGACACAGACTGCAGCAGACAGGTTAGCAGCAATGTGTATTGGTTTACCATGGAACTTGTGTGGCTGCTACAGTTATAAGAAATGCCTATGTAGTGACATAGAAAAGGTGCCATTGTACTCAATGGTAGGTGTGATGAGTGCCACATACGGTATAACAATGACAGTCTGAGATTTACATGCCATACTTTTCTGTATAGGTTGTACAAAAATGAATGGATCCTCACATCTTATGACCAGTGAAAGTCAAAGGGTACATAACCCTCTGTGTCCATAAGTCAATGAGTAATGGCTCAACTGCATGCGGTGTGAGGACAGTACTAATATTTTCCAGGGGTGGGTGACCTCCAAAAGGATAGTATTGTGCAGACCTCAACATCTACTATTTGTCAGTGGCTCTGATAAAAACTGAATGTGTGTCTCCGGCCATCCTGGATAACTGTTGTTTCTGTGTGGGACTCGGTGACAGCTCCTAAATATGCAATCTACTGCTAATATAGTCAGTCAGAGGACACTGACAGTGGCCATGATTGCAGAGAAGGGAATAGCTCAAGGGGTAGTCCACTAATGATGACTGAGGGGAGTCCACTGGTGACTGGTGTCATTGTAGAGTAGGTCTACTCAATGTTATCTTCCCAGATTATCACTATCAGACACTTGACTATCCACAAGCTGACATACCAGTCTGTAAATACTACACAGATTTCAGCAAGGCCTGCTGGTCTAATACTGTCAAATACCCTGTCAGGCCATGGTATGTGGAGTGAATCGTATTCCCATCATTCATTGCATAGTGTAACACTCAACCAGGTCCACCAGTTAGGGAAGGTAGGCATGATCTGCCCTTGAGCAAAACAAACTGTGTTTGGTCCAGTGTCAGTAGGTGTATTTATGACATTGTTACTGATCGTATCCCTGCTAACTCCTTTCATGGTGTTACATATCAGACAACAGAGATCTGGGGATACTGCTTGGCACTGCATGGCTGTTGTCCTCTGTGCAACTAAGTATTGCAGTTGCTTCCATCATGTTCCAAGAAAAGAGTCATCCAAGGTCTCTGTACAGAGCACAGAGAAACAATGGAGGGAAGCATAATTTGTATACCACATGAATGTAAGGTGGGAGGTTTTACACAGGTATTCTGCAATTGGACAGTACTCAAGCAGTGTGTACTGAAAGGACACAATTACCCTGTTAAGAATGTGGAAAGCAGGGGAGTCCCTTGAATTGCTGGTGCCAGGCTACTACTACTGCTGGTCTCACCACAACCACTTTGTCATGGGATACCATGCTGCAATACTTTTTCTGTCATCACATGCAAAATGTTACTATGAAGCTCATGATGAGAAGCAGGACACAGCCTGTTTGTTTATCCATATGGGTCTTCCCACATCATGAAAGGCTCTGTAGGCTTCACATACCCTCCTCCAGGTAGGTGCCTTGATTAGCAACCTGAGCAATCAGTTGGCTTTTGCATGTATCTTGCCTTCTGTTCCAGGGTTGTTAGTATTTCATTAGGGTACTGACTAGATGGTGATTAGGAGCAAAGCTACAGCATCACAATATAATGTGCAATGTCCAGTGACATAGATGGCCAGCCTTTCTGAAACAAGCAGCACAGTGGTGGTGATCCATCCAATTTCACAGCACTTCATGCATCCTGCCCTTCAACAGATTAATGGTGGATATCTGCATGACATGGCTGTGAGGCCTATTGCAAAAGACTGACTACCTTTGTCCAAAGTGTGTCCACCTGCCACGTGTCCTAGGTATGTCATATGGCACAGTTATGTACCTGGAACACATGTCTGTGTTCCCACATCATGTCACACAATAACCAGTTTGTTGTGTGGTTGCTTGACAGGCATTGTACACTTGCAAGGCCAAGATAATGTCAGCAAAGTTGAACAAGTCCTTTATGCATGCACGGTCATTCATATCTTCACTGAAGCCATGCCTACAAACACTTGCCAAGAGTGTGGCAGCAAGACACTAACTTTGCAGGACTTACACAGTGTCACATTTGTAGGTATGGTATTGGGACCATGCCTAATGAAAGGATTATGGGCAATCCAAGGTCCAAATTGGTGGCAAAGCATTATATAGCACAATGTCAGGTGCTGTGTTACCTTAGGGGACCTATATAAAGGTGACATATTACAGCTCACCATCTGTCATGACACTGTCTAACGATGGTGTGCTGTAATGTACACACAAGTATGACTGTATTGCTAGTGGCACTATCAATGACTGTTCCCATCCCTCTACTGCTATGCCACACAACTTGTGACAGATTTGACTGTACTTCAAAACTTGATTCCATGATGTCTCACACAGCAGTCAGTGCATATGGTAATGAGCATTTTGCCAACATACATAGCTCACCTCCTGCATCACCTACACCCACATCACACACACCTGCATGTGTGCAACTCCTTACAAGACACATTCCCAAACAACAGACACCTCAAAAAAATCCTCCCTCTGGATAGCACAGTACACATAATAGTGCATGCACCACTGTCTCATTGGTCAAACACCTGTGGCAAAACACAAAAGCAAACCTATTATTCATAGGTGATTACATCTTGAAATACATTGATGTTCATGCCACCAGGCTACATATGGGAAATGTCAATTAGCTGTCTGTGGGTTGACATGATATTCCATACCACACATTGCCTCAACTCAAGAAATATAAGGTAACAAAATGATGACATCATATTTCCTGGAGATCTGTACGACTAGGGACATATGTCACCGGACTGTATGTAGACACATGACTGAGCTTAGACACATTGTGTCTCTTGCAGGTATACCCATAGTGTTCAGCTGCATTTGACCCTCACCTAAGATGATGGCTCAATACACATGGAAAATGATGGATGTCAATAATTGCCTTAGAGTGTAGTGTCATTGGAAGGGGATCCACTGCATGTCTGCCTGGGATTACTTGCTCAACAGATGTCAATGCTTTGCCAGAGATGGTCTTCATCTCTCACCCCAGAGATTTTGCATACTTGCCAAGGTTGCTGATATCCCCATAGTGCATCTTATAGGTACTAGCTAGAGGAAAAACTTTCAAATGAGAATGCCATCTATATACAACATCATGGTTATGCTGCTACATGCTGGGAATGGCAACACTAAACCCCATTCTGTGGAAGTTGTCCCCACCTTGGAATATGCACACATTGTGCAGTCAAAGACACCTGAGTCAAGGCTGTGGACAGCACCACAGCCATACCAGACTACACATCCTTCCACACGTTCAGACCTCAAACTTACATTGTGTACACATCCAGATTAAGCAAAACACTATGCTTTCCTGGAGACACTGCAGGTGCTATTCACTGCTGCAAGGGCACCTAATCAAACCATTGTCAGCTACAGAAGCAGCTGTATGAATCCAGATACCCATTGTGTTTATATGAATGTACTTGTGTCTATCAAGATATATCAGTACACTATGGTTTGGGGTGGCATTAAGTAACCACCAGCTGTTACTTAGTTGAAGCTTACTTACCCAAAGGTTAGTCCATGTGCTTAACTACAATGCCCTGGACAACTGGTATGACATCCCCACAAGGAGAGCCAATGTAGTGCTTCATGTGTTCCCCAGTATGGGTGACCACTGCAGCCCCCCCACTGTAAGGTCCTCCCAGGTGAGATCTGACCATAGACCAGTCTCATTAAAACTATCAAACTTAACCTCTTCCTTGCAGAAAATACAGACATATACTTCAAAAAATCAATGTATTACCTCCTATGGGATGGTTTACACAGCATGAATGCACCTCCCCTTTCAGATGGGACAGGCAAGTATGCAGAGCTCTACACCTATACATTATGTAAGCAGCAGTACAACTGCATAGACTTGGCTGTACAGGAGGAACAGAAGCTCTTCATGGCACAGCAAAACTGCATGGTGAACAACTGCCATTAGCAGGCTGTACAATAAGAGATGGAGATTGTTGTTTGACAGTTGCAGTGAGGCTGTCCCTTAAAATAGAGGCACGACCTCCTCAGCTAAAACAAGCACATAGTATTGTTGTGACATAATGTAGAAATAGTATGTGATAAAATTAGTCTTCCCAACAAAGCAAAACCACAAAGCACAGCGTAGGTACATGTTTAACCTTAGAGGACAGGCCCAGATTGTCAGTGAACTTCTACTTAATGGTATCACATATAATGGGTCTGTACTCATAGATAACCTGTTGTTCCACAAGTTCTGTGTCAACTTCACTCCCCTGTCCCCACCACATATGCCACATCACATTCCTACAACCTGTCCCATATCTTCCATATCTACAGAGCAGGCCATAACTGTCCTCTGTATGGGGGAGACACAGCATCTATTGGATAGGCTAACATCCCAGGCTGCAGCCTACATAAGATCCAAAAAGGATTACTAACACCATCAGGAACTCCTTGCAATCATAATGTAACCATTGGCTGCATCCCAGATGACTGGACAATGGCAACTGTTATCCCCTTGCACAGAGGTGGTGCATCCACTGACCACCAGACCTATAAACCTATTTGCCTGAGTAGCCATATCTGTACACCAGAGGGGCAAATTGTCATGGAGCTGATCAGCAAACACATATGTGAGCTACAAAAAGTTGACTGCACACAGTTTGGATTTCTGAGAGGGAAATCATGGCTGTTAAACATGGTGGACATGTCTGAGGCAGTGACCAAGGACCTGGGTGAGAGGACATCAGGGCATACAACCCCCTGGACCTAGCCAAGCCATGTGACTCTATGTCCCACTCAGGCATCCTTGACAAAAGTACCCACTTAAGTATCCCAGTAATATCATTGTAGGGATCACTAAGTGGCTTAGTGATGGCACGCATAATCAAAATAGGGAAATCCACCTCCAATAGTTAATCTCTAAGTAGCAGTGCTCAACAAGGCTCAGTCCTGGGTCTTTTACTGCTTGAAATCCATTTAACCACGATACAAGTGAATAATGAATGTCTGTTGCTGACAACATTGGCTGATGCCAGCAAACTGTGAGCAGTCATAGGCTCTGTGAGTTATGTCAATATCCTACAAGAGAGTATTGATGAAAAAATGTCTGTTGACATACTAATGGTTGTAAACTCCATGCAAATCTATATGTAGTATAATTTCCATCGGTAACACCTATATTCCTGGTAAGTAGCACATCAGTTGCAACATGTGATGTACATACTTGGGGTGATAGACCTGGACACATAGGCTTGGCCACAAAAATTTGCACCTAATATACCTGAGATCACCATGGCTCCCAGTGGTAAGATGGTAATCATATGTCAAAACCGAGGGCGCAGTCACCCAAAATTAAAATACTCATAACCTCTGTGTACCTTCCCTCAGTATGCCAGTATTTGAGTGTGATGGCCATTTGATAATGTACCTTTCCAAGCACTACTGGCAATTGCACACAACACAATGGCTCCTCACAAGGGAACTTCATGTCTTCAGTATCTGTTTAATGGGGTTCGTCTGAAATCAGTGGTCACTGTAACTTTTGGCATATAGACTACTCAGAGGTGATCTCTGCCTTGCGTACGGGGCAATGTGTGACCCTGCTTGAATGGAAATGCTGCATATCTGTAGGTGACCTGGTATATAGATTACTCACTCTAAGGACATTAACCTGGTATGTGACATTAGTAATACATGCTGGTGGGAGAGATCTGTCTAGCAGACTTTAACACATCATTAAAACAGAATCCTGCCTAATGGCAAGCAGAGATCCTAAGTGGACCTTGTCAGATGCCATCTGTATGATTGGCTGGATGACCATCATTTCACCACAGAGCTTCTGCCTGTGTCCCTCATGGACAGGGACAGTATGTGCTGATCAAGTAAATAAGGGTATAAACTTGACTAGGATTGTGAGGGCTGTAGGGCCATTATGCCACTAAAGTTCAAAAATCCTATGATTCCATAAGCTGATGTAAAATGCTCTGACAGTCGCACACACAAGCCTGATTACACTGAGAATCTTACCACTTCTAATTACTGTTTACAGGGCATGGCACAGCACACACTGCCAGTTGGCTGTATGTAGATTAAAACACTTACCTATCTAATAGTACACAGTTACTAAGGTGATCATATTTATGTCATATGGAGATACACACACACTGAGAGGCCTGGCGTGAGATTAGAGCCCCTATCTATCTAGTCTTAAAAAACAAAAGTCACGTAGATTAAAAACAAAGAATAGTGCTCACTACACTCTGTTCGCCTGATAATAAACAAAACTGGTAAAGTACAACAAAAAACCAGGCTTAAATAGTGGGAAGTATACTTGCTGTGTTCAGTTCAAGTCAGTCACAGAAGGTAACCAAATGTTCCACAAAGAGAAACGAAGCTGTAAACTATAAACTGCTTTACTTTGCGAACTCTTAATCCAATAAACAAGAGTCAAAATCACCATAGAGTGTTTATTCGAACCTACTCATCCACTGGGCAATAGCTTGTAGAAAAAACACGCAGCCAGCATGTAAAAATAAATCCAAGCATCCAGTAGAAACCACGTTTATTAGAATAATTAAAACACAGGGCTAGCGCTTTCAACAAATCTTCATCAGGCCACTAACAAACAAACATACTAGCATCCCTTTTATAGCAAAATGCTAAAGTCAACTACTGATGTCACATCCTGTTTGGACATACTGAAGTAAACTCTGATGTCACATCCTGTTATACATAAAATATTTAAAGTGACATCACTTTTGTAGTAAAACGCTACAAACAACTCTGATGCCACATCCTACTACATATAAAATATTATAAAATATTTTAAAAAGTTTTAAATTATTTAAAATATTTAAAATATGTATGCAGACATTTTGTAGACATATTCTGAAATAACATTTTACCCTGCTTTAACTGCTGCTGCATTTAACATTCAAAATGTTTTAAAATATTTTGAATATCTATGTAACCATCTCATAGACAATCTGCAGCAAATAAAGTGTTTCAAAATTACATACTATTTTCCTATAAATACTGCTACTTATATGCATACTAGTAACAAAAATGGCACGCATATTTAATGAACGATACAATCCCATTTGAGACACTTGTATGTATAAATACATGCTTAAAATAGGGATCAAATTAATAAAGATATTAATATCTACACATGGGCTATTTAGCATAATTATAAATGCACAAAAATAATCATTCAAAAAGCTACATCTCAAACTTGTACAGCGTGTGCTTCTAAATATCATAATATCTGTAACAGCATAAATAATTCAGATCAGACATGTGCACACGCAGAGATGTTAATACAGCTGGTATTATAAACATAAAAATATAAAAATATATATGAGACTGAATGTGCAAAATCAGGTGAAATGTGTGTGCTGGATGAAAAAGGAACACATGGTATATCAGCATCTTTCACAACAATTGGCCCCTAATAAGCCTGCAGAGTAAAATAACAGAGACAACGATGGAGAGAAAAATGGAAAAATGTGATGTATAAAAATGTTATAAAAGTGGAAGTAAAACCAGCCAGAAGTTTGTTCGTTAGTGGCCTGATGAAGATTTGTTGAAAGCGCTAGCCCTGTGTTTTAATTATTCTAATAAACGTGGTTTCTACTGGACGCTTGGATTTATTTTTACATGCTGGCTGCGTGTTTTTTCTACAAGCTATTGCCCAGTGGATGAGTAGGTTCGAATGAACACTCTATGGTGATTTTGACTCTTGTTTATTGGATTAAGAGTTCGCAAAGTAAAGCAGTTTATAGTTTACAGCTTTGTTTCTCTTTGTGGAACATTTGGTTACCTTCTGTGACTGACTTGAACTGAACACAGCAAGTATACTTCCCACTATTTAAGCCTGTTTTTTTGTTGTACTTTACCAGTTTTGTTTATTATCAGGCGAACAGAGTGTAGTGAGCACTATTCTTTGTTTTTAATCTACGTGACTTATTTTTGCTCACGCACTCATGGCTGAGGGAAGCAGTCAAAACTCGACAGTTGAACTACCTTACAATCCTGATATGCTTAGAAGTACCAAGTCAGGTACATCTAATATTAAGAGCAGATTTGAAGATGCTGTTACAAGTGACATTAATCCATTGTTATCTTTCAGTCCATTGGCTGAGACATATGATGAACAAAGTTGCAAAGAAGATTATCGAGGGCTTGAAACTCTAGTACAAGAAATGGAAGGAGATTTTCTTAAACTGAAATGCCTCCAGTTGCAGAGGCAACACTTCGAAGCATGCATTACTCGTAAAATTGTTCCAAGGGGTTTAAGGATCCTGAAAATGCCAACCACAGGTACTGTGTATAAAGATTTGTTATATTCATGGCAACAGTTAAACATAGATACTAGCCTGAAGTACATGGAGTTAATGAACAATTACTTCTTACCTCATGAAACATCATTGAGGGAGAAACTACAGAAGCAACAGCAGAGCTTATTTACCATGTACCCTAGACCAGTGGTAGAAGCATCTACTGACAAAATGTTAGACAGCGTCTTCATTTATGAGAAAAAACTGTTACAGCAAAAACGTGATAAACTTAGAAGGGACATAGACAATTTTAAAAAAGGCCATGTCTTTACTTGGCCCAGAGTGGAGAATGGAGCCAAGGGATGGAAGAACTCACGCCTTCCAAATGAAATGAAAGACAATACCAATATTGGTCTGGCCAGAGATGGGCCAGATAACAATGCTGATGGTTCTAATGTTATTGTCATAGATAAACAGACAGGGGGTAAGAAAAATACCATTGTTACCACAGCAATAATACACCAGGATGGTACTAATGATACATGCTCTTCCCCCGCTGGTAATGTTCACAATATATCTGTATTTGAAGATGCTAATACAAGGATAGATATATGTGAGCACATAGAAAATGAGGACGATAATGTTAATAAGATTATGAATAAAAATCTGAAAACAGTAGATAAGATTAGCCTAGGCATGGACGCCAAGACTAGATTCAATAGTATGAGTACCGAATCAGTCCCTTTCCCCATCGCCAATCAATGGAGAGGGGGTGGGGGGGCAAGGGAACGGTCTATGAGCAGGGGAAGGCAGAAAAAGAGACCAGCAGGACCAGTACATGCTGGTCCTACACTAAAAAAGATTTGGCAAGGGACCAAGAATCAATAGTGTGGAACATATCAAGCAAGCTTTTAACGGAAGAAGAAAAGTTTGTCTTGGAGAAGGGTTTAACGTTTATTCCCTCTAGTAGAAGCGATATCACAAATAGCATTATTGATTTGAAAATGTTTATACGAAACCTCCAAGTGAAGGTTGATTTTTGCAATAGCACTAGTTTACCCCATCCGTTTAGAAAACCAAGCACTTACATTCCATGCAACCACCCACTCATCGAGGCTTATTCCAA